>NC_052516.1:29237972-29346687 GCF_014356525.2 Nilaparvata lugens
TTATTGACATCAACTAGTTTAGTCACATATATTTGATGCAAAATAAAAATAAATAGTAAACACAATAAATTTGTTTAATACTAATATGATAAAAAGAGGCGAAATGGAAAAAAATGTCAAAGGAAGTCAAATAATATATCATTAAATAATGCATTAATGATTGAAATGAAAAAATCTTTATTACGCGGAGTTAGGACTTTCAAGTGCTCTCTACCACTCAATCTCGAATGATTAAAAGAATTCAAGTTGAAAGAAACGTTGGTGTCAAATTGTATATCATCAAGTTCCAGTTTGTAGGATACTCATTAAATTTGATGGACCATTAAATCTACAACCCCCAAGGTAATGGACAAGTAGAACGCTACAACGGATACTATGGAAGACAATCCGTTTAGCTCTCCGGTCCAGAAACATGGACACATGTCATTGGGAGAAGGTAATCTCTGAAGAAGCATTCGCTCGCTTCTGTGTACTTCTATCAACTGACTGAAGCACTGAAGTTTGTTAATATGATTCACAGCAAACACTGAAAATGTTTGGAAAAACACTAATTTTTTGTTTGACAAACAATGATTGTCTAAACTTTTTAAAATGTTTGTCCATGAGCCCCTCAACAAACATGTTTGCCGAACATTTGTTCAGTGTGGACCCGGCTTCAGTTTCAAAATAATTTTCCAATGGTTTGGAGTCCACCTAAAACTGCAGATCCATTCATCTCTCCTATTCTCAAGAATCAGCCTTTAGCAGAGAAAACTTCTATAAGCTTACGATTGTTATATGGATAACTCCTATAAGATGTTTTATTCTATGCCTGTAGCTTATGCGGACTTCAACCTCGGCAAAAGAAAACACATTACTTCGGAGCTTATGTTTCAAGCATTAAAGACACATTTTCTAGCACCACATCTGGAGTTCTTGAGTCGTGCTTGATAAATTTGTCATCAACTTTTGAATGTGACTCTTTACAATATACTACGATCTGTATAATAAGTAACTGTAATATGATGTGTGATCTAGACTTAATATGAGAGATTAGGGGAGTAGACTGCTTTAACAGGCCATCTGGTCTCTATTCTGTTTAAATGTGTGAATCAACATATTGCTCTTCCCCTATTCTCCTTCTTCTTTCTCTTCTTCTTCTGCAGCGTCGTCTTCTCTTTGGTGATCTTTGCTGAGGGTCAATTGTCAGGCCTTCACAGACATCACAGAGCTGATCCTTGTTTAAGCGTCAATTTCGTATACAGCCAATGACACTCTAGTCAAATTCTTTGACCCTTTCGATATTTATACGGCTTGCTTTCTCTCTCTCTTTCTCTCCACCGGTATTACAAAAATTAAACCTTCGTCTTTATCACTATTTCATTGCCATCTTCTAAGTTTTTCAAAATTGGGAATGATAAAATTTTATTAGTTAATTCTGCCAATAAAATAAGTTTAAAATTCTATAAGTTTAGTTGTGTCAATAAAACACATTGGTAAAACAGGAAGCCTCTAAATTATTATTTATTTGGACATGTAACATTATCAAAACTTGGGATGGAATAGTTTTGGGCCAAGCCAGGCCTACCCAATCATATTTATATGATTTATGATTGTATCCACGAATTAATAAGCGAATGGTCAATTTGAAACCGAATAGGCTACATAAAATGCATCTACAGAGATGTTAAACCAATCTAATTCTGGCTGGCATACAAAATCTGTAGGCCTATTTCAAATGAATCAGTAAATTTTATCCTGATTAGAATACATTCTCCTCCGCTTGTTAACCAACAATAAATTCTCATTTTTCTATTAAAGTCTATTAAAAATGGAACTCTATTTTAATGAAGATTTCAATAGAAAAAGAAGCATTCTTCATTAATTTCAATGGTTTCTTTTCACTATGCTTGATTTTCTCCTTTGTCTACAACGAACAATTTATTCTATTTTTCCAAAATTTCATTCAAACCTTCAACAAACGTTAAATTTTAATAGACATTTTAACTGTATAAGTCATTGATTTTTTCAGATTCTATATTATTTTTTTAGCCTAATTCGACATTGTTCTTCAAGAAATATTGTTTATAGGGGTTTGATAACTCAGGCTAACTAGATCTACTAGAATATTATTTAAATAAATTTCTTAGATTAATTTAAACTACTACTACTATAAACTACATTTGTATTGGATGTATACTAAAATTAATACGTCAATGAGAATATAGTCCAATTTCTAACTATGAATACACGAATTTGTTTATGGGAATATTCTTGATCAATCACTACCTTCATTTTGAGGTTGCAAAGTTGATCCAAAAACTTTCAGAGATTTATCTAATAGCAAAACTAATAGAAGTTTTAAAAATAAGATAATTAAATGGATAGTGTCATTTCAATGTTTCAATTATTAACAATTAAGTGTCTCAAACTTCATTCTAAGGTTGCAAAGGTGATCCAGAGATTTATTTAATAGCAAACCTGTAAGAAGTTTTTAATATATGAAGATTAGATGGATAGTTTTTAGTGAAGTTGAAAAAACTTTTTTGAATTATTAATAATTTGTTTCAAAAGTATGTTTGCCATATTTCGTCTCTCTCTCAACCCGGCCGTGTGTTGATGGGAAGGATATTATTTTACTTTTTGTGTAGTTGAGAAGTCGATATTGTGGTAATTATTCATATTGAATGAAAAAGACTAAGAAATTGTCAAAAAACCACTGATTTATTGATAATTAGAAAGACCGGTTTCGGTTATTACACCATTGTCAATCTCTGATAAACTGTAAAATAGTATTGAATGAAAAAGACTAAGAAATTGTCAAAAAACCACTGATTTATCTTTCTAATTATCAATAAATAAACTGAGTTTAGCAGAGATTGACAATGGTGTAATAACCGAAACCGGTCTTTCTAATTATCAATAAATCAGTGGTTTTTTGACAATTTCTTAGTCTTTTTCATTCAATATTATTTTACATAATTTTCCAAGAGTCCGTAGTTATTTGTTTAAACAGCGCTGATGTCTGTAGTTAGGCCTACATTACATCATGTTATCGATATTCAAATTCCATTGAATCTTCATATTGATTAATAATTTTTCATACTGTGTGAAATTCTATGAATAATTAGCTATACTGCAAGTTATTCTAAATCAATGCATCAGCCAAAATGTATTGAAACTTACATGAATAAAGATATTTAACTCTTCACCTTCACCTTATTGTTTGCTTCATTTTTCTTCAGTCCTCCTTCTGCTCCTCAGTTATTATAAAACAAAATTCTAATTTTTTCCTTGACAGTTCATTATAATTCACGTTCAGTCTACAGTCAGTACATGTATAGCTCCCTACGGCTCCTAATGAGTGAGGTTCATGCCTACCGGTAGAGGGGCCAGCTGCACCACCACAATACCAGGAGACGAGGCAACATTGACCTGCCCTACTCCAGACTGTCGAAAGCACATGACGAAGTCTGTCTGGCGACTGCCGGTCATGAACTGAATTATACTGAATTTGTGCAATCGGCACAAAGAGTATGATCTATGTGCAAGTGCAAAACCAAGCGCGCAGATGAGACAAAATTTGGAAAAAGCTATAGAAAAAATATGTCACTTAGTAGCTGCTTAAACCTGTAGCTGCTCACACTGAAAGTCACCAGCAAGTGCAAGCGTTTATAGTGAGGTCCACGTTATAATGGCAGTGGATAAAGATAGAAGAATAGCGATGCCAATTCTCTGCATTAATTAATTATACTTCTACATTGTCAAAAAAATAATTGGCATCGTTGAGGACCTAGAAAATGATAGTACCACCGGCTTTGTCGAATGATAGACAAGGATAGCAAAACCAAAGTTGATCAAATACTGTCATTATAAAGTGGACCTCACTATAGTGTGAGTGTTCCCATGACTTTCAAGATTTTCGTTTTAATCTGCGCGCGTGGTCATGCATAATCTCACGTGCATCTAATATGGTCATACCCTAATGCTGGATTGACACATAACAGTAACAGTGGAAATATAATTCCCACTAGTTCTAATTGCACTATTTTTATTCAGCCCGGCTGAGCAAGTATGAACGGGATTAGTTTTAATGGGAATTATATTTTTACTTTTGCGTGCAAATCCAGCTTAACTCAGTAGGCTACCAGAACTCCTGTCGTTCAATTTTTAATAGTTTGAGAATAATGTTTGTCTACAGGAAGTTGACGTATAGGATAGCTAATTGTTATTAATACAGAATGAAGAGAAAATTGTTCAGGTAAGTGGTAGAGCAACACTACATTGCGAGGCAACTCAAGACTGGCAAAGACCTAGCTTATGTAAATGCTATGCAAACTCTCAACATTTTCAACAGACTGCTACAAAATATTTGTAAATTTGTAAGGTTTCGTGGGCACCTACTATGAACTTGCTACTTCTCGTATTCATTAATTGAGGAAGGATAAGATTGATTGTCTTGTTTTTTATCAGTATTGAGTATGAGCTAATGATAGTTAAACTACAGGGCCAGATAAAACAAGCTAACAAAAGCCACCACAATTTTATATATTTACGAAATTTGTAGGGTGATCGCCGTTCATAGATAGAAACTAAAGTAGGTACTCGGTTCATCAGAGAATCCTCTAGGAGGGGCATAACCTATAGTCACGCAATAACGTTATTTTCAACAAATTCTTAAATGTAGTATAATAATTGATGAAATTCATACCTTCTCTTGACAGAGTCTCCTTCATTTTTGTCCAGTTCAGAATCGACACAGCTTGTCAGCTCCGTCCAATCTGCATGGAGTCCGCACTTCCAACCAGTGGAGTATCGGCTGAACAACCAATTCTCATTTCTGTTGGGCCGAAAACAATAGCATCGTTTCCTTTTTCTGTGACAGGAGCAGGGTCTTTGCAAATCAAGATCTTGCACTAAATGCCTACCAAACGAAGTGCCACCAGTTTTTTGAATATGTAAAAACACCATCACATCATGAGCGTTCATATCGAACTGAAAGTTGTCATTCAACACATCGTCATAACTTAAACCTGGATTTGTAGCTTTTGAATTGATAGGATTAGAATGGATGGATAGCGGTTTCCCTAAATTATCTTGTATTGGAAATTTTAACGTCCAATCTGTCCAAGTCGGTTTTTGTGTTGTTAATGCACATAGCTGCTCACACTGAAAGTCACCAGCAAGTGCAAGCGTTTATAGTGAGGTCCACGTTATAATGGCAGTGGATAAATATAGAAGAATAGCGATGCCAATTCTCTGCATTAATTAATTATACTTCTACATTGTCAAAAAATAATTGGCATCGTTGAGGACCTAGAAAATGATAGTACCACCGGCTTTGTCGAATGATAGACAAGGATAGCAAAACCAAAGTTGATCAAATACTGTCATTATAAAGTGGACCTCACTATAGTGTGTGTTCCCATGACTTTCAAGATTTTCGTTTTAATCTGCGCGCGTGGTCATGCATAATCTCACGTGCATCTAATATGGTCATACCCTAATGCTGGATTGACACATAACAGTAACAGTGGAAATATAATTCCCACTAGTTCTAATTGCACTATTTTTATTCAGCCCGGCTGAGCAAGTATGAACGGGATTAGTTTTAATGGGAATTATATTTTTACTTTTGCGTGCAAATCCAGCTTAACTCAGTAGGCTACCAGAACTCCTGTCGTTCAATTTTTAATAGTTTGAGAATAATGTTTGTCTACAGGAAGTTGACGTATAGGATAGCTAATTGTTATTAATACAGAATGAAGAGAAAATTGTTCAGGTAAGTGGTAGAGCAACACTACATTGCGAGGCAACTCAAGACTGGCAAAGACCTAGCTTATGTAAATGCTATGCAAACTCTCAACATTTTCAACAGACTGCTACAAAATATTTGTAAATTTGTAAGGTTTCGTGGGCACCTACTATGAACTTGCTACTTCTCGTATTCATTAATTGAGGAAGGATAAGATTGATTGTCTTGTTTTTTATCAGTATTGAGTATGAGCTAATGTTAGTTAAACTACAGGGCCACATAAAACAAGCTAACAAAAACCACCACGATTTTATATAGCCTATTTACGAAATCTGTAGGGTGATCGCCGTTCATAGATAGAAACTAAAGTAGGTACTGGGTTTATCAGAGAATCCTCTAGGAGGGGCATAACCTATAGTCACGCAATAACGTTATTTTCAACAAATTCTTAAATGTAGTATAATAATTGATGAAATTCATACCTTCTCTTGACAGAGTCTCCTTCATTTTTGTCCAGTTCAGAATCGACACAGCTTGTCAGCTCCGTCCAATCTGCATGGAGTCCGCACTTCCAACCAGTGGAGTATCGGCTGAACAACCAATTCTCATTTCTGTTGGGCCGAAAACAATAGCATCGTTTCCTTTTTCTGTGACAGGAGCAGGGTCTTTGCAAATCAAGATCTTGCACTAAATGCCTACCAAACGAAGTGCCACCAGTTTTTTGAATATGTAAAAACACCATCACATCATGAGCGTTCATATCGAACTGAAAGTTGTCATTCAACACATCGTCATAACTTAAACCTGGATTTGTAGCTTTTGAATTGATAGGATTAGAATGGATGGATAGCGGTTTCCCTAAATTATCTTGTATTGGAAATTTTAACGTCCAATCTGTCCAAGTCGGTTTTTGTGTTGTTAATGCACATACCTGTTCCGAACAAAAGTAACCGAAATAAATGATACCACTTAGTGCTAGGAATATACATATCATCACGAAACTGCGGAGCTTTGATTTAGATCTAGATTCCATTTTAATTTCATAAGTGATAGATTCACGGAGGAAGAGAGAAAAGTCACTGTCAAGAACCTGAACTTCAACACTCTTCTTCGCCATTATTTTCGTCCGACTCGGGATTTCGAGATCTCGATTTGTTGATGAAGTCGATGTCTGCTCCAAAGAGGTTAGAATGAACAATCATATGATTACATCTGAAAAAATCAAGTCACGTGAAAATAGAAAATAATAATCGATTCATTCAATTTTTACAAGAAATATTTTTTGAAATATCAAATTTATTCTTCTACAATCCAAATTTTGAACATTTCTCCGTATTCACCCTGAGACCATCTCTGAAAGCGTTACATCTGGACACAACACTTTTTGAAAAAGTAAAATTACACGAACAAGATGTAGATGAATCTGCTGATTGTAAAGTGTATTAAAACATGATTATACATAGTTGGTGAAAATTATGTAAACTATTTTATATTTCTGTCAGAAGTAAACACCTTATGGACTGGCAGTTTTTTTTATTAATTATCTTGTTCACTTTTGGTTATGGACATTCATAAACAGTATATTCAAGCAATAAATAAAACTTATTGTTTCTATTTTAATATCAAAAATGTTATCGGAGACAAAGATATGGTCGAATTTTAATGACGTATAATTTATTGATTTTGATGCGTCCAGACTGCTTGCGTTAAGAGAGACTCTTCAATTTCTCATGAAATTGAATTCTTCATCAAAATAGGATGATATTTTTCACAGTTTTGATAAAAACAAAATTTTGGAATAATTTTATTCATGATGTTCCAATAATTTGTTTTTAGTTGTCAAGTAACCATGTGACCATTGTCGATTGTCGTCGTGTGGCTGTGTCGGTTTTGTCCTCATGCGGAATCTGTATCTGTAATGGCGATCGCAATGTTCCTTTGAAATTGACGTCTTTAAATTTGTTGTGTTTCAATGTTATCTAAATAAATTTGGTTTCATGTTTTGTTATAATAAAATCTGAAATGTTTCGGACAAAGAAGGATGTCGATCGTTATGCACAAGATGTTCTACGGAAAGTTAAACATGAGAGAGAGGTGAGTGTTGCCTATTGCCGCCATTCTTACTAATCGGCTTTTTGTTTATGGATTGGATCTGTTTATTGATGAAAGTTCATAAAATTATCAGATCAGGTTTTAATTTTAGTGTCCATGTAATAGGTTTTTTTGTGATAATATTTTGAAATTATAGGTTAAGTTTATTGAG
The DNA here is from genome assembly GCF_014356525.2 of Nilaparvata lugens. Classification (NCBI taxonomy): domain Eukaryota; kingdom Metazoa; phylum Arthropoda; class Insecta; order Hemiptera; family Delphacidae; genus Nilaparvata; species Nilaparvata lugens. The sequence goes on from NC_052516.1 coordinate 29,245,970, forward strand.
TAATAATTGCCACTGCAAAGATTGCACCATTGTGGGGGATCTTGGGAAAGAGAAATTCACATTTAAGTTAATCCTACTAAACGCTTTGCATTGCCTTGTTTTTGTCAATGACTACCTTTCAATATTTGTTTACGTTTTCTTCAGCTATTAAATTCTAACTTCTCTTTCAAGTCTATTTCAAGGATCTTGTGAAGTGAAGGTTATGGCGGATCAATTACATTACGAAGAACGTGAATCAGATTACATGAAACCTGTCAAAGCTTGAACATGAAAATTATAGTTTAAATTTTTAAAATATTTTATGAATATATAACTCAGAATCATCATCATCATGATGAAGCTTATGTAAAAACAAACACAATTTAAAGTTTGTTGATGAAGTCGATGTCTGCTCCAAAGAGGTTAGAATGAACAATCATATGATTACATCTAAAAAAATCAAGTCACGTGAAAATAGAAAATAATAATCGATTCATTCAATTTTTACAAGAAATATTTTTTGAAATATCAAATTTATTCTTCTACAATCCAAATTTTGAACATTTCCCCGTATTCACACTGAGACCCTCTCTGAAAGCGTCACGTCTGGACACAACACTTTTTGAAAAAGTAAAATTACTTGAACAAGATGTAGATGAACCTGCTGATTGTAAAGTGTATTAAAACATGATTATACATAGTTGGTGAGAATTATGTAAACTATTTTATATTTCTGTTAGAAGTATAATTTAAGCAATAGATTTGATCAAGGATAATATTTGAATTGAAATAAGTCACTTTTCTGTAGCATCAGAATTTTGTCTGCCATTTTGAATCCATAAATTACTGGTACATTGAAAATTCAACTATTGAATTTGGAGTGTCAATAAACTATCACGATGACATTTCCACAAATCTCCAACACTTCAAATAGTAAAAAATGATGTGTCTAATTTTTATGTACTTATTCATTTCCTTTTTTTGTGATTTAAAGTATCTTGAAACGGTTAAGTTATCGATGTACAGTGTCTGCTCTTCATCATCTCTTAGATTTCATTTTCTTTACAAAAATCATGTACATAAACACCTTTCCAGGTGGGTGACCGGCTCAGAATACTCAAATCTGCCAATATTTAGAAATCATGAATATAACGTATCACTTCAATATGCCATTCCACACTATAGTATAGGCTTAATACCATAGAGAAAATATAGGTTAGCATATCAGTATCAGTTGTTTCAGATACTACATACCCTCCCGTATGAGCTCTCTTACCCTGATGAGTGCCTATGATAAATTCAAATATCATAATAAATTCAGAATAGCCAGAGACAAATAATCTATAGTGATGTCTACGTTATAATTGCAGTGCATAAAGATAGAAGAATAGCGATACCGATTCTCTGCAATAATTAATTATATTTTTACACTATCAAAAACATAATTGGCATCGTTGTGGACCTAGAAAAGGATAGTACCACCGGCTTTGTCGAATGATAAACCAGGATAGCAAAACCAAAGCTGATCAAATACTGTCATTATAACGTGGACCGCACTATAGACGGTATCTTCAATATAAAAAGTACAAAAATCAAATATTTCATGCATTATGACATGTTCCTGGGGGTTGTTTTATAACCACCTTATGGACTGGCAGTTTTTTTTATTAATTATCTTGTTCACTTTTGGTTATGAACATTCATAAACAGTATATTCAAGCAATAAATAGAACTTATTGTTTCTATTTTAATATCAAAAATGTTATCGGAGACAAAGATATGGTCGAATTTTAATGACGTATAATTTATTGATTTTGATGCGTCCAGACTGCTTGCGTTGAGAGAGACTCTTCAATTTCTCATGAAATTGAATTCTTCATTAAAATAGGATGATATTTTTCACAGTTTTGATAAAAACAAAATTTTGGAATAATTTTATTCATGATGTTCCAATAATTTGTTTTTAGTTGTCAAGTAACCATGTGACCATTGTCGATTGTCGTCGTGTGGCTGTGTCGGTTTTTGTCCTCATGCGGAATCTGTAATGGCGATCGCAATGTTCCTTTGAAATTGACGTCTTTAAATTTGTTGTGTTTCAATGTTATCTAAATAAATTTGGTTTCATGTTTTGTTATAATAAAATCTGAAATGTTTCGGACAAAGAAGGATGTCGATCGTTATGCACAAGATGTTCTACGGAAAGTTAAACATGAGAGAGAGGTGAGTGTTGCCTATTGCCGCCATTCTTACTAATCGGCTTTTTGTTTATGGATTGGATCTGTTTATTGATGAAAGTTCATAAAATTATCAGATCAGGCTTTTCAATTTTAGTGTCCATGTAATAGGTTTTTTTGTGATAATATTTTGAAATTATAGGTTAAGTTTATTGAGTAATAATTGCCACTGCAAAGATTGCACCATTGTGGGGGATCTTGGGAAAGAGAAATTCACATTTAAGTTAATCCTACTAAACGCTTTGCATTGCCTTGTTTTTGTCAATGACTACCTTTCAATATTTGTTTACGTTTTCTTCAGCTATTAAATTCTAACTTCTCTTTCAAGTCTATTTCAAGGATCTTGTGAAGTGAAGGTTATGGCGGATCAATTACATTACGAAGAACGTGAATCAGATTACATGAAACCTGTCAAAGCTTGAACATGAAAATTATAGTTTAAATTTTTAAAATATTTTATGAATATATAACTCATAATCATCATCATCATGATGAAGCTTATGTAAAAACAAACAAAATTTAAAGTTTATTGGTGAATATAGCTCAATAAGAACAATTATTATTATTAGGAAACTGGTATTTCATTTAGAAAATGATTACTGTACATACTTTTAAAATTGCTAGTTTTATTAATACATAGACTTCTTTAAAAAATAATTTCTATCATAATGTTTTATTTATTTTTTAAAGCCACTGCTGTTTGTTCTATTTAATCAAGGGTTTCCATTTCAGTTTGGCTAATGATTTACTATTTAAACCGTGCATACGCTGTATCGATTTTAAGTATGTCGGCGAACAATTAAATGCTAAATCATTAGCCTATATTGCACTAGCGACTTTTTATCGCAACTATTATTAAAGTTACTAACTCAATTTTTAAGAAATAAATAATAAAATATGTTTGCTAGCCTGATTTTAACCCAAATATTCGCATTTTACAATTAGGCCTAAGGCCTAATAGAGTTCAGAGATAAAGTCGCACATAAGTTGTGGTTAAATTTTAATTGTGATTAATTCTACGAGAATCAATCAGAGAAGCCATCTTTTCATAAATCCTTCTCTGATTGGTACTCGAGGAATTAATCACGGTTAAAAGTTAACCGGCTTTTGTGCAACCGGGCCAAAACTTTGAATTTCTGGAGTGGAACTTGGGCGTAACAATGGTCAGGTACTTCCGGAACACCCAATTGCTGGCATAGGAATATGCAGTTTGTCCACTTCTCCGATAACTGGTTCAAGAAGGACTGAAGACAAGCATACGCTAGTCCTGTTGAAACACAAGATAGACACAAGTTGAATAAGAAATCCATAATCCAATATCGTGATCGATGACCAGGGTTCCCCGGATAGATCGTGTCAAAAATTAAAACAGTATTTTACATATAGATGGCGGCGTCACAGACCAGCATAGTCATAATTGAAAAAATCCTCTAAAGAATAAAAACTCCTTTGTTGAGTTTTAAGTAGATTACTTGTAGATTACCTCTCTAAAGTAGATTACTTGTTAAATTGTATCTTTTCACATAAAAATTTTATATCTATTCTACTTCAACAAATATATTTTGATGCTTACTTACTATAGAGTATCAAGTTTATTTTATTTTAAATATTATTTAGTTTCATGATTTGAAGTTTTTGAGTTTTCCATTTTTTCCAATTTCCATTAACCCTATACCACCCCATTAATCATCCTTAGTTCATCTAATACCCCATACTCCTTTTAAACTCCTAAACTCCCAGTTACGTAAAAAAAAATTCCTTAGTTTATTGTTAAAGTTAGCATTCATTCTATTTATGTATTTTATTATTTGTAGGCACCTGCTGTAAAATCTTTTAGGTTTAGCGGGACCAATTCTGTAATGCTTTTTACTGAATAAAATGATTGATGATTGATTGATGATGATACAATTTCACAGGCATAGAGAAAAGTATCGAAATTTTATAAAGCCCAAGTTTATAGTTTTTATTGTGTGTTTGAATAAAAATTGAATTAAATTATTACAGTACTTAAACAGAAATCTCATTTTATAGCTCAAATCTAAACTTATCTGTGTATCTGTAATCACAATAAGTTGTCTTCTGTACGTGAATAGGTTATTTTTATTGACATGACTCAAATGGGAAACTCAACTTCATACTCCTATATAATATGATGAACCGATTGCAAACCTTACTTGACACTGAAGTCTAATGAAGGTGTATATACTACGGCTGCTTCCAGAGCATAATGAATTATGGCATAACATTCTGGGGGAGCAGTCCTAGCGCAATATGTGTGCTTCTCCTGAAGAAAAGGATCGTTAGAATTAACCTATAAGCAATGAAAACCTGGCACATTGCAAACCTTTATTTATTGAGACTGGAATACTAACCTTCCCAGCCCTACTTATCTTTGTATCAACTCTGATGGTTAAAAGAAGACCGGATTATTTCCAACGGAACCAACATAGGCCTATACATGGATACAACACTAGACGACATAATGACAACCATATACTGGCAGTGAGAACTGGACTGGCACAAAAAACATTCCCATTTTTATCCATAAAATTGTTTAATTCACTTCCTGAAGATCTTAGAAATATGGAGAATGGAACTTTTAAAATTCATATAAAACGTTTCTTAGCAGCTAAACCTTTAAACAAGATTGAAGATTTTTATACATTAGCTAGGAATATTGGGTTTTAAGTTGAAAATCAGATGACCTATTATCATAGGGTACTAATAGTGTAACTTACTGATGTAATATATTTGTATTTTGTATAATGTATTATGTTGTATATATTTGACTCTTGTATCTGAAGACCTCAGATATTGCTGCAATGAAGATTCTATTCTATTCTGGCGCAAAAGGGGCCCAGATACTTATGCAGCAGGATTTACATCCATCTCCCAGAAGAGATAAAAAATATCGAAGGTCCTCTTTAAGGACCTCCTGTAGAGACACCTACAAACAAAGCCTGCAGGAATTCTATGATGACGGTTTGTTTCGCAGGGACAACCCATGACGACCTCGGCGCTGTCACGTTAATAGTGGGATATCTACAAGTATCAAGTTACTATAGCGGTGCAATGTTGTAGGTAACTTGCCATCTAACAATATTGTAATGTAACTTGCCATCTAACAATATTGTAATGTTGTAACTTGCTATCTGACAATAAAAGCCTTGAGAATAAATGAATTGAAATGATTTTCAGAGAAACATGCGCTGCTACAATATAGCGGTGCAGTACTTTAAGGTGAGGGACTTTGAGTCGACTCGTCGCTACGTGTGCATGTACCTGGCCTTCAAGGACGACTCTGCGTCGGCGCACAAGTTGCTTGGACAGGCATTGGAGGCTCTCAAGCAGAAGGAGAAGGCGCTTGCCCAATACAGGCGATCGGTCGAGCCTGCTCTTTCAAAAGTTCTACCAGTTAAATATGCAAAATTTCAAGTTAATCAGTCCAGTAGTTCAAACTTGATGATGCGTATCAAAATCTGATGTATATTTCTTATTTTATTTTTTCATTTTGCATTAGTTTTCTTTCATTTTTTACTTAAAATCTTTGAAGTGTAATATTTTTTGTTCAAGTTTATTTATCTTTTGTAACTCATTTTTTTCCTGTAACTGGGCACCCGCCGAAAAACCTTTGGGTTTGGCAGGACCCTCAACTGTTTGCATTGTGAATAAAAAATTTTGATTTGATTTGATTTTTGCGTCAAACATAATCCCACTATCCCGTACGTGTATTGGGGAGCCCGATGGTAGCAAGCATTCAAAAGGCACACCAGTGTTTAATGTTAATTGGGCCTAGGCCACAAACTCAAGTTCTGTCTAAATTTGTCAAACTCTTTAAATAAGGATGATATAAGCCAGTTTTTCCTTTATTATAGTGTAGATTACAGAGTATTTTATCATTATGATTGTGATATGTGTAGAGAATGCTCCCAAGGTTGTTCTGTTTTGACTCATCCTCTGTCTGATAATCAGAGGTTTAGGATGCAATTATAGATTTTAATTTAATTATTCAGTAGTTAGATAATAACTTAGATAATTTCTTTATAGAAATAGTTTGAAAATTATAATTATAAGTTTTAATGGTTTGTGGAAGGGTGGTACTCCAGTTTTAATCTCGTTCAAAGTCTGGATAATCCTAACAATATTCATAGAATAGTAGGACTCGCTTTATAAATTCAGCCTTTGTTGAATGGGTAATGTTGGTGCTACTTATAATGTTAACACTTGAAATGCTGTCAGTTTAAAGTGTTTCTACAAAATAGTAAAAGTTGCTGACATTTCACGTGGCAAGTTGATGTCAGTCTAGATAAGTTTGGAAATATTTTAGTAAGATTTCGATTTAATGGAATATTTTCAAAATTGTGGCTTTGGAGGTTTTTGAATGATTCAATCAAGTCTTTTGACAATTTGATAGCGAATAATTTCATAAAATTTAAAATAATCCTCTTAATCTAGTAAGAAAAATTTTAGTCTACAGCAGTATCTTTCTTTCAATTAAGAACAAAGTAAGAATCTTGTATAATTGTTGTGATTCAACCGACAGTTTATTTATTCAACTTCACTTTCAAATATTTATACATTTCAGATTCAATATAATTGTTAACCCATTATGAGTGATTGGGAAAGGAACAACAAGCTTAAAACATGATTTCTTTTTTTTATATACTGTATGTTGATATAAAGGTGTGTACAGATTTACGCGCCGCGAACATGAGCAATTCACTTTTAATCAGCTGATGCCAAGCTTTTTATATCTGTATCTTACCGTTTCTGTAAAAATACAGACATAGTCAGCTGATTAAAACTGAATTGCTCATGTTCGCGGCGCGTATATCTGTACGCACCTTAAGGTGGCTGGAGGGTGATCTGAATAGGATGGGGAAGGATGGCGAATGATCGGAACGAGTGGAGGCGTGTGACGGAGGAAGCCAAGGCCCAACCAGGGCTCTAGTGCTGAGAAAGTAGTAGCCTAGTTTATACAGTGTGTTCTGAAAGAAGGTGCGCATAAGCCAGGGGGTGATTCCTCACATCAAAAGAAGAAAAAAAGTTCTAATTAATATAGGTCCGAAAATGCTTAGTTACCAAGTTGTACAGGGTGAAAGATTTCGTCTGAATTTCAGTTCCCCTGCCCTACGGGTATTTGTTGGCTGTTAATTAAGTTGTTAAATTCAGCGTACCTTATGTAAAATGGACTGAGAAATTGAATAAAACAGTTTCCAGACCTGTAGCTACAGTAATTTTTAAGATATGTGACGAAACTTAGTCCCGAAAAACAAGTTCCTTTAAGGTTTGAAGCAGATTTACTATGTTAGATGTACAATAAAAACAACATATTTTTTTACAGAACTTGTAGAAAATATAATTTTGAAGAGAAAGATGTAGAATACGTTAATAATAGACAAACGCAACATGTTTTTCGGGACCAAGTTTCGCGTATTTGGTCACATATCTTGAAAATTACTGTAGCTACAGGTCTGGAAGCGGTTTTATTCAATTTCACAGTTCATTTTACATAAATTACGCTATATGAACGTCTTAATTAACAGCCAACAAATACCCGTAGGGCTTCGTTTCGGCAGGGGAACTGAAGTTCAGACGAAATCTTTCACCCTGTATAACTTGGTAACTAAGCATTTTCGGACCAATGTTAATTATAACTTTTTTCTTCTTTTGATGAGAGGGATCGCCCTGACTTATCGCACCTTTTTTTCAGAAGACTCTGTATAATTATGTTGATAAAACATTTTGGATGATTTGATGAGTTGATTGATGTATTGTTTTGTCAGTTTGCGAGCTGATAACTGACCAGGATGTGCACGTGGATGCAGAGAAGGCGCGCTATTGGTGCGAGCGAGCCGAATACCTGTTTCCGCACGACCCAGTCGTGTACCGGCTCAAGGAGCGACTGCTGCTGACCAATGGCTCCACCAACAGCAATGCCAACTACTCCAAGGAGTTCGAGGATCTCATCAGCTGTAAGTTGGACAATCCATTGATTAAGGCTGTGCAAAGGCTAAAATAAACTTTCTACTGGTGATATTTTTAAAGTTTATCGATTTGTATATCATCAAGCTATCAAAATGAAAAAGTTTTCTCAGGAAAACATTTTATTTCGATCATCATTTATTGAAATATGAGCGCCTAAAGTTGAAATTTTTGGGACAAAACCTTTCAAATTCGGTAAGAGATCAATCCGTGAGATTTGAAGAGTAAAATTTTCATGGTATTGTTAATTGAATAAAACAAAAATGTTTTCAAAATATCAATTTTTGATAAAGTTATTCAATTTACCAAAAATGACCAAAAATAACTTTTTTGAGTTATTTTTGGTCATTTTTAGTTTAGGGTTAAGGTTAGGTTAGGTTAATTAGTTTGGTTTAGGATAAATTCTTCATGTTATTGTTGATTGAATAAAACAAGATTTTATTGAAAATATCAATTTTTGAGAAAGTTATTCAATTTACCAAAAATAACTCAACAAAAGTTATTTTTGGTCATTTTTAGTAAATTGAATAACTTTCTCGAAATGTATATTTTAAGAAAATTTTTGTTTTATTCAATCAACAATACCATGAAGAATTTATCCTCCAAATCTTATGGATTTATCTCTCACCGAATTTGAAATGTTGTCTCAAAATTTAAACTTTAGGTGCTCATATCTCAAAAAGTAATGATCGGAAAAAAATGTTTTCCAGAGAAAACTTTTTCATTTTGATAGCTTGATAATATAAAAATCAAAAAACTTGAAAAAATATCACTAGTAGAAAGTTAATTTTCAGCCTTTGTATAGTCTTAACTACACATTATTTATATACACATTCATATAGCAAGGTCCATATTTATAAAGGCAGTCGAGAACGCAAATACCTGTTTTCGCATGACCCAGTTCCGGCTTAAGGAGCATTATTTTTTTATTATAATATTTTTTTTCTAGTGGTTTATTTTATTTTAGAAGCCTCTCGCTGATGACAGACATGCATGATGAACATGCATATGTACATGATAAACATGTATGTTTCACAATTAGTGGCTAGTCTAAGAGATACCGGTATAAATATGATCGTAGTGGAAAGTTAGTACAAGGTAAAGGCAAGGAAAGTTCGCTATCTTTTCTCTATATTAATTCGTACACACTATTGGTAAGTTATACATATTCATGTAGTCCACGTTATAATGGCAGTGGAGAAATATAAGAGAACAGCGTTGCCTTTTCACTGCATTCTATAGATGGTAACTGGTACCGGTATATCAGATGAAAGATTAACTCTTCATTCTTGTTTAAAATAATCAGCTATATTTCATTCCTCAAGAATATATTATAAGAAATAATATTTTATATTATATATAATACGGTATATATTATATTATACATTATATTTATATAATATTTTATATTATATATAATACGGTATATATTATATTATACATTATATTTATATAATATTTTATATTTTTCAAATCAAATCATTTCAAAAAGTAATGATCGGAAAAAAATGTTTTCCAGAGAAAACTTTTTCATTTTGATAGCTTGATAATATAAAAATCGAAAAACTTGAAAAAATATCACTAGTAGAAAGTTAATTTTCAGCCTTTGTATTATATATATAAGAAAAATATTTTTTTGATAAATTGTGTTTCTACATTGTTGAAAAACGATCTGGCAACATTGCGGAGCTGGAAAAAGATAGCGCTATCTACTTTGTGGAATGATTCAAATCAAATCAAATCGTTTACTTTGTGGAATGATTCAAATCAAATCAAATCGTTTATTGCACAAAAATATATACAGAATACAACTGATTTATTGCACAAAAATATATACAGAATACAACTGAAAGGAAATTGACAACTTTGTGCTACACGTCGGCAAAAGAAAACTTTTACGCCGACGTGGAGTCTTAATATAACTTATTCACTTATACATTAATATTAATATATAAAATGATCCTACAATATTATAATATAGGCTAACAGTAATTAGCATTCAACCAACTAAATATTCTATTCTAAGAAATAACAATAAATTAAAGATATACATAAAGCTGAATTTAAGATTCATACAACATCAATCAATATTAAACCAAATCATTAATTGAATAAAAATAATTTTCTTTCACCCAGGTATGGAAATCTTTTATTTTAGGCTTCTTTATCAACCATCCTCTTGGAACTTTATTATAGAGTTTATTTCTCAAATATGAAATACTTCTACGGGATAGGGTGCTATCAACTCTTTCAATTGTGATTAAGTTTTGAGCGACTTGTCTAGTTACTCTTTGAAAATTTTGAATATTTTTTAATTTGAGCACATGTTTCTTAATAGTCTTTAAAATGAACAATTGTCTTATAGTGAACAGATTGGAATTTTGAAACAATGTGACACTTGGGAAATCTCTCGGATACCTCATTATTGTTTTGATAACTAACTTTTGTAAAACAAATAGAGGTTTTAAAGTTGAATCAAAAGTTCCTCCCCATATAGAATTACCATACTGAACTAAGGATTGGAATAGAGCAAAATAAACAGATTTTAGTAATTTTAGACTCAAAATACTTCTAAGCATGTACATTTTTAAATTGACCACCCTTAATTTTCTACAAAGGTAGCTAATCTGAGGTGACCAGCGTAGATGCTTATCAACAAAAATACCAAGATACTTGTAATTGTTTACACTCTCAATAACCTCATTGCAAGAATCACATGGATACCTGTTACAAGCATTATTCAAACAAAGCCTGTTCATATCTAGATCTCCTCTTGTTGTTGGACTGAAGGTCATACATTTTGTTTTACCAAGATTTAGTCTCAAATAATTACATTTTAGCCACTGAGAAACCTTATAGTAACCCACTTTTGTTTGCTTGATAACATCTTCCAGGAACCTTCTTGGAAGATAAGTGCTGTGTCATCAGCAAAACAAATTGTCTTAGACCCAACTGAGTCCAGTACACTAGGCAGGTTATTAACATAGATCAAAAATAAACTAGTCCCAATACAGTCCCTTGAGGTAGACCCCATGTCACATCTCTAATCTCACTATTACTACCACCACAGCTAACGATTTGGCTTCTACCCCTTAGATAACTTTCAAAGAAATCTAACTCTATTCATTGAATACCAATATTAGATAGTTTCTGGATCATTTTATCATGTGGTACTGTGTCAAAAGCCTTGGCCAGGTCCAGAAACATTACCAAGGTTTTTTTATTTGTTTTGAAACCATTGTATATTGTCTCAGTTAAGGACTCCAATGCATCCTCTGTGCTTCTACCCTGTTGGAAACCAAACTGCCTCTTATCAAGGATTTTATTAACAACTAGATATTCAACTAATCTTTTCTTTACCAATTTTTCGAAAATTTTAGAAATAGAACTTAGCAAGCTAATTGGTCTATAATTTTGAGGTATTTCTTTACTCCCCCCCTTGTGTAAAGGAATAACTTTTGCATGCTTGAAATGCAAGGGAAAGTATCCAGATGAAAAACAACAATTGAAAATTTCTGAAAGAGGTTTAGAGATTGTGTCAGTTAATAGTTTTAGCACGCTGTTGGATATGTTATCCCATCCAGGTGCCTTATTATCATTCAAACTTTTGATTACTTCCTTGATTTCTGTTTCAGTAACAAAATTGAAATTAAATGCATTTTCAATATCTATTGTTTGTTCCAAATATTGATCTTCATTCTGTCCATGTATATCAATTTCCTGCGCTTGATTTATACCTACATTCACAAAATAGTCATTCAAAGCATTAAGATCTTGATTTACATGTAATTGTGAATTCTTATTTACCCCAATAATTGCTTGATTTATCACAGACCATATCTTCTTAGGGTCACCTTGAGCTTTATTTATTTCTGATTGATAATATAAATCTTTTGCTTTTCTAATTAGATTGCAAATCAAATTTATTTCATCAAAAAATACAATGAAATCAGTATTTAAAAATTATACATTATTGTAAAATAGTTGTATGCAACATTAATTAATTGTTATGTAAAATATTACCTTTGTAACGTGGACCTCACTATAGGCTATTGTATCAATGATTTGATGGTTAAATTTGATGATTTGCAGCGGAACTGAAATCGCGTCCGGTGGATGTGAACGTCCACGTGCGCCAACTGAAGCTGTTTGTGGACACTGGGCGCACGCAGGCTGCCTATGCGCATGCGCAGCAAATCGAGGCCAACAAACTCTTTGCGCACGAAATTCTGTGGTACGACTATCTCACCACGCTCTACAAGGTAAACCAACATCCTATTGCATGTTAGGCCTATTAGAATAGGAAAGTATTCTTTATCTATTTATTTGGTTAGCACAAACAATACAACAACAATCGGAAAAAAACAAGCTATTCCCCAAAACTTCTTGAATTATGCACTATTGTCCAAGGCGTGCAAATGACGACGCGCGCCAGAGTGTGGATCGGTGGTTTGCCATCGCGCGCCTTCACTGGCCTCCGCTTGCCATCGCTCCGATTTTTATCGAACGGAGGCCAGCCAAGCGAAGGCCAGTGGCCAGCCGAACATCCACAAATGGTCACATTGTAGTGTGCATGGCAAGACCAACGTGACCAAGCTACCAGCTCGGCCAGCGACTGGGCGATAGTGTGGACTAGGCATTAAACATCACCAACATGACAAGCTTATATTTGATTATTAAACAGGGGCCAGATGTAATCCTTGCTCTGCAATGGTCAATAACCCTATTTTATCCTATCAGATTCACTTTGAGGCCTACAAATATTGGCAATAGAAAAATTAGTTGAAAAATGTAAAAGATAAAATAACTTGCTATCGATGGTATAAACACTTTAGCACATAAGCTCATGCACTTTAACACTTTAGCACATGGTATAAACACATTTAGCGTATGGCAGATCCACAACACATATAATATTTTTTTTTAATGATTCTGTTATTTACAAAATTTTTGCTCTGAAAAGAGCAGTTTTTTCCCTTATGACTGTGTAGTCCCTTGTGTGGGTCCAGTCGCCTCAGATGTGGTTTCGACATAGTCTCGCCACGTAGTGATCGTTTAGTTCTCTCCTCTCAATAAAACTTTAAGAGTCGTTTTGTGGCTGCACCAGTCTGGCATGAGAACAGCCATACAGAATTAATAGATGAGCTAAATAAGACTATGCGTAAAGTTTGTGGATCACTGCAGGCCACACCTCAACATTGGCTACCTGTACTCTCGCACATTGAACCGCCAGATCTTCGTCGCACAAAATCTACCAGTAGATTATGGGATCAGATAGAGAGAAATCAGTCTCTCTCCATTCATCAATTTCTCGACCCTCAACCAGTTCTGAGACTGAAATCCCGCAAACCCCCATGGCTGAGCAGCAGAATGAGTAACCAGCAAGCCTTGACTGTATGGCAAGAGCGATGTCAACTGTTGGGAGGTGAGAATAGAGATAGGATCAACGTATCTGCCCTCCCGACGGGTTTCTCTCTGCCTAGGAAAACATGGGTGCGCCTAAATAGGGTAAGGACTGGTTGCAGTAGGGTAAAAGCGACAATCCATAAATGGGGTCTTGCGGAGTCAGCAGATTGTGAGTGCGGTGGAATGCAAACGCTCCACCATATTACTGATGAGTGTCCACTATACAGGTTCCCAACTGGGGCTGCAGGTCTCCTCACTCTTAGTCCAGATGCTCTCCAGTGGCTGAGTCACCTGCAAGTGCCAATCTAAACGTTTATATCGTGTTTTCATGTAACTTTATTTTTATTTAATTTATTTATGTATTTATTTATTGAAAATACTACTCAACTGGCAAGCATATAATTTCAATTTTTCTTGACGACTCTTTTCTAGTGAGGAAAGTATCTACTATGTTTTTCCCCCTGACCATACGAATATATATATATTAACACATATAAAGCTCATAAGTCTCAAATGTCTACATACACACTGTATATTTCCAATCTCTTGAGATGTTGTGTAGTTCTTGGTCAGGAGAACCTAATTTTGTCTGACCGCCATTATTTGCTAGTCCATTTAGCGTTAACCAATGTACACCATGTGGACGAACTAGCGTTATACATGTTTGAATTATAAAAAATGATTGCTGGAACAATCTTGAGGTTAAAGAAGGTTTTTTATTTGAGAATGATGCCCACATGAGCTCCAAGCTTTTGCGTTGGTAATGTAACGGATGATGATGAGAGATGAGTGGAGCTACAGCTTCAGGTGGGTTCCGAACCACCGGGAAGTGATTTTTGAACTTATAAATGGTATTTTGGAGAGTTCGACTCTTGAAGTGGTCATCCTTACAAAGGGAGAAGCAGACGCATTTAGCTTTACTTATCTTATCGATAGCTTATCAGAGCGACCACGAAACTAGATCGCTTTCCTACTTGATAACTATGATATGATTTGAAGTGTGGGATCATTGAATAGACACTATTTACACTTAATAAAAAAACTTTTTATCATCCAAAAACACCTTATTAAAAAACTATTTTAGGTAAACCTCGTCTTTATCCAACTAAATATTTATTCAACGAGTTTAAAGTATTGAATGTCCGTCAATTATATATTGAAAACCTCATTATTCTCATTAGAAATAATAAAGATATGTTTCTATTCCGTGAATCAAACATCAATTTACGACCTTCCAGAAATAGGTTTGAAAATATAAGAATGGATCTTAATGTTTGCAGGAGACAATACTTTTACCAGATTACCATACGGAGCATATTAATCGAAATTCTGTTACATAGCTTGAAAAAAGAACTATTGAATGGATAATTACCAGTAAAATCGAGGACATACTTTTTGAGTGACTCTTATCTTTGTTCCAATATTATGTTTGCATCTCTCTTTCTTTCTCTTTTCATTTTTTCTCTTCTCCTTCTTTCTCTCTTTCTTTCATCCTTATTCCACTTATTCATCATCTTATTTTATTAATATTATATTATATAATTTCTTATTTCATCTTTTGTAAAATGACTGATATTGAATTTGTATTAGCAGCTCTCATCTGCGCACAGGATTTTCCTTGCAGGGGATTGGTTTCTTATATTTTTGCTGAAAGTTTTTGATTTTTTTTGTATATTTATTTTCGTTGAAGAACCAATAAGGATTTTTTGATTTGATTTGAATTGATTGCTGCTATTTCTATTAAACTTGCTATTCTAATATTTATTTGTATTCTAACTTGATAACTGACATTCTAATTCAATTTATTTAATGTAAATAAATAGTTGTGTTATTAGTAAATACTTTTTAAAATTATAATAGTTGTAAATATGTTGTTTTCTATAAGTTTTATTTGTTATCAGACGTATTATGACAAGAATCTTCCTGAGGTGGCGGACGGGGAGTTCATTCTGAACTGGACGATGGTGAACGAGCGTTATGTCATGCTGTGTCTTGCCGAAAACCAAAATTCGCCCCCCAAGAGTATCACCGAGTGCGGAAATGCTATATACAGGTAAGCAAATACATTCCAAATTACTATACTCTTCGGTTTTCAAACAAATAGAGGATAACCCCAGCAGAAGCTCATTATTGCATGAAAAACATTGTTTGTATATGATTTATAAAACTTGTTTGATCCTAGAAAAATGTAAAAGAATGCAATAAAAGGTTTATTTATTTATTTAACCTACTCGAACTGTGGGAATGATACTTTTGACATTTGATTTAATTTTTTGTGTGGAAAGAAGTATCTAACTATAAATTCGTAGGTTATAATACTGACATCTCATTTCATTGTATTGACTTTCATCTTGATCTTATACCATTAATTGATTTATTTATTTATACATTGATACATAGGTTACAATATCATTTTCAGCTATGAATGATTGGGAAAGGAACAACAGGCTTAAAGCCCAAAACTGTTCCTTTCACAAATGGTAATACTACTTTACTATGACTTTAAAAATTTGGTCCGCCATGTTGAATGCAACATGCAACTTTATTTTTTTAAATAGGAAGGTGGTCATGCGATACATGATTTCGATACGGAATTTAAAAAAAATGAATGGCGGAAACCGCACATCGATATCTCAAACCGTTCAGAAGATATTCACATCATTAATCAATACCACTTATGTATTTCATTTCTGATTTGCATGGTATTGATTAATAATGTGTATATCTTCAAAACAGTTTGAGATATCGATGTGCGGTTTTCGCCATTCGTTTTTTCTTGAAATTCCGTATCGAAATCTTGTATCGCATGACAACCTTCCTATTTTTTTATAAAAAAGTTGCATTCAATGTGGCGGATCCAAGATGGCGGACCAAATTTTTAAAGTCATAGTAAAGTAGTATTTCCAATTTGAGTAGGATCCCCAATCATACCCACCGTTAAATTACCTTTGTGTATGAGATATTAAGCCGTTCTCGGACTTTTCGCCCATCCTGTATAGGTTACTACTGATACTATATAGGCTAGTACTGATACTAATTAGGTTTTATATTTATTATTAGTATTGGTAGTAGTAAATACCACTACTAATAATAGGTATAAAACCCATAATTTAAACCTAGAATAATTATTAATACTGAAGTTACGAATTCCACGAATGTACTCTTTCATGGACAACGCTTGAATTTGAATCAATCTGTTCTCAACGAATTAATGAATTCTAAGCCTGACCACTAACGACAAGATGCATGATGAAAATGTGCGTACACACATGTACGTAATGCACAAACACAATCATGTTCATCGTGCATGTCCTGTCGTTAGAGGCCAGCCTTACGAATGAATTAACTTGAACAAAAAGAAAGAATTAACTTGAACAAACTTATTAACTTGGATGATATTGGTTGTTGGCAGGTTGGATGAAGTGCTACACAAGGCCTATGCCATGCTCAACAACTCCAAGTCGTACGGACAACTGCCTCTGTCGGCCAAGCGATGCGCCGATTTCCTCGAACACATGTCCGCGCAGCTTTGCCTGCATCTGGCCACATTCATCTTCAAAAAGGCCAAAAATGTGAGTCGCTATTCCTATATTGAGAAGTCAGCGCCTGATTAACATTGGTATTTATATTCTTGTTTCTAGGCTAAATAGTTGACCGAGCAAAGTGAGGTCTAAGATTCAAGTCGACGGTTTTGCATTTCTCTTTATGTTCAATTGTTTATATGTTGCGCATTTACAGTGAAACGCAGCAATAGATTTTCATGAAATTTGACAGGTATGTTCCTTTTTGAATTTCGCGTCGACGTATACATAAGGCTTTTTTAAAATTTTGCATTTCAAGGATAATACAAAAGGAAAAGGAGTTTCCTTCGAACACCAATATTACCGTAAAAATCAGACTATAGAATATTATTCATTATAAATCAGCTGTCTAGTGGACTATAATACTACCCGTTCAAAAACATCGAACATCTTGAAAATGTATCTTTCCATCAACGTTAGAAGACAGTTGTCTACTAACTTCATCTTTCCATTAGCTGAGGCCATGATTCTTGTTTGGAGTTTGGAGTTATTTATACATGTGCTAGGAAATCCTTTAATACATGAGAGGATAGAAAAGGTGTCAGGTAAATGGTATTTATTTTTTAATTCATTCTATCTATTCTATTGTAATTTATCAGATGTATTATTTATTTCAGGAGCAGGGCAACTGGAACGAGGCCACTCGCAACGCTGCGCCACTACTGTTGTTCGCGCTGGTGTTGGGTCGGGGGGCTGTCGAGGATGGGGGGTCCGGCGAAGGGGTTGGGGGCACCCCCCTCAAACTAATGGCCGACCGCCAGCCGCAGAAAGTCAGCCTGATGCAGACCGCAGCCACCGCAGCTGCGGCAACGCACCGCATCAGTCAGGCCGCTAATGTGATCATCTGCCTCGCCAAGGAGAACAGGCAGCAGTATGTCGAGAAGGTGGTGCATTTCTGTTTCAAGAACTGGCGGGAGAAGCTGTTCCAGGTGATTGTTACTCAATATTGTTTACATGTTCATATAGATTAGCAGAAAGCGGTCGTGTCATCAAAAAATGAGAAGGGTAACTACTGATTCAATATAAGGAAAGTTTCACACACATTCGGTTCGGTTCGGTTTGCTTTCTGTTCGTTTTCGGCCAATTCCGATATAAGTGTGAAACGGTAATTCGGTACCGAATAGAAACCGCCTAGAACCGAACGCCCACTTGACACTAATAAATTCCATCAGGTTAAAATTCGTTTCTAGCGAGAGGCTACTTTCACACACATTCCATTCCGTTCGGTTTGCTTTCTGTTTGTTTTCGGCCAATTCCTCTAAGTGTGAAAAGGTGTTTCCATTTTGAATTTGGTTCCGAATAGCAACCGCATAGCACCGAACGTCCCTTGGACACGAATAGGTTTTATAATATTCGAATTCGTTGCTAGGAAACAGGAAACAAAAACAAAGTCTTTCAAACACGCTCGGTTTTTTGTTTTTATTTTAACCTGATATCGTGATTATTTGTTTCAAAATCATCTATGTCAAAATCATATGGCCAATTCATTTCAGTTATTCACTGGTGCATTTTTTTCTCAATAAATATTTGCTAAAAAAATATGAAGATGAATTAAAACTCAGGGAGAGTTTTTACTTTCTTTTTCCTTAAAAATTACATGATTTCATCAATGGAGAGAAGAGATGAATGTTATGTACCATGTGTCAAATAAACTATTCAAAGATTTCACAATTTTGAATTATTAACTTGAAATTTTTTAGTTCAAGAAATAACATCCTACTACTTGAACACGAACTGTTATTTATTTTAATACCAGCATGAATTGT
Organism: Nilaparvata lugens; assembly: GCF_014356525.2. Lineage (NCBI taxonomy): Eukaryota > Metazoa > Arthropoda > Insecta > Hemiptera > Delphacidae > Nilaparvata > Nilaparvata lugens. The sequence continues at coordinate 29,264,921 of NC_052516.1, forward strand.
GAAAATCTAAACACAGCTGTGTTTGAGAAGTAAATACCTGATTAGAACAGTATGAATTAGAACCTGATATGAAAGTCTCATTCGTTTTCGGCAACGAACCGAACCGAATGAAACCGAATGTGTGTGAAGCTGAATAGAAATAAATGATAAATATCTTCCGAGGCTGTTTGCGAGTTTGTCAGTAATTTGAGGTATCCCCTGGCCGCGGTACGAACGCTGCGCAGGTCAAGTCAAGCGGTGGGACTTGCACCTTGCTACACCTCAAAACACACGATTTGTGTAGGGCTTTCTCCCCTAGACGAGTTGCACTACTTTCACTACAGCTACGAGCCTTGTGTACCCGCGATAGAAGAAAGTGATTGGGGCGAAAAGAGGAAGATGATGGACCACGGATAAGAGAAAGTGGATTGAAAATATCTCAAATTCAAATTCAATTTTTTGTCTGACTTTTCGCAATGTATAAGTTTGTCATGAAATAGAAATACAGTGCACATAATATGACACATAAGGCTAGGCACACACCAGTTAGTCAAGACAAGACAACACATGATCAGACACGTTTAGTCACAATACTTCACATTGTTGCTTATGACGCAACTCACATAGTCATTGCAATAAGACGTGTCTTCATAAGCATCTATGTGAAGTATTGTGACTAAACATGACTAGTCTTGTCTTTATTTATTTATGAAAAACATTGAAGCATACAGGATTTCTCCCAAAAATTGCTCCCATAAGAACACAATTACAATAGTTCATTATACATAGTAAGAGTACAGAAAAATACTGAGTAAAATATTAACCGGTGTACGCCCAGCCTAACACAACATATAGAACAAAAATACTGAGTACGGTATACACAAGTAACAGGAATAACAGCATTTACATGGATAATACAACTTGCAGAATTCAACATACTTATATAATAAGAGCAAGTGTAATCCGTGCACCGCCGCAAAGCTCAATTAGGACCATCAACCCTCTAGGTTGAGTGTTTAAGGCCAGGCGAACACTAAGACAGGACAGGATCAGACATGTTTAGTCACAATACTTCACATAGCTACATGTACCGCAACTCACACTGATTAGTCATTGCAATTAGACTTGTCTTCATAAGTAACTACGTGAAGTATTGTCACTAAACGTGTCTGATCATGTCTTGACTAATCGGTGTACGCCCAGCCTTACGCAACTTCACATAGTTGCTTATGAAGCCATGTCTAATTGCAATGACTAATCGGTGTGTGTTGCTTCATAACCAACTATGTGAAGTATTGTGACTAAACGTGACTAGTCTTGTCTTGACTAATCGGTGTACGCCCAGCCTTACGCAATTTCACATAGTTGCTTATGAAGCCATGTCTAATTGCAATGACTAATCGGTGTGTGTTGCTTCATAACCAACTATGTGAAGTATTGTGACTAAACGTGACTAGTCTTGCCTTAACTATCCAGTGTGCGCCCAGCCTTATAGTTCCATGCTGAATATTATGAGTGTTTTGCCATCGACTTCTCTCTGAGGCCTACAAAATTGTCAATAGAAATAATTATTTGTTATTCAAGATATTTTTGTTTTTCAGAAACTGTTTACGTTCGAAGAGACAAAGAACGGTCTGTCTTCGTCTCACTTCGTCAACCATCAGATGTTCAATTCACCGCCTCGTTCTGATTCGTCAATCCTGCGCTACCTCGATGACGTCATCGTCCAAATACCCAAACAAGGTTGGTGTCAGAAATATCGATATTTATATGGCGTCATATACATATGACAATTATTGTGTACAATAATAACGATAATTCCAGTGCACACTTGTTGCTTGATTAAGTTCATATGTCTTGACCGAGCTTGGTGAAACCGGGTATCATTGAACCATTCAAAACTTGATATTTGGTAATGAACAATCTTGAAAAATCTGGAGTCTTTGAAAATCTTGAAAGATTATTTTCACTGGATCTGAAAATCTATAAATTTAGGGTTGTGTGGGAGAGAGGACCTTGAGTACTAACTCCTCGGCCCTTAATAAAAGCAATATTATTTTATTTAATTCAATCTACTGAAAAATTGAAATGTAATAACTACTGTACAACAAGGTTTTTGATAATTGAGCAAAGCGAATTCTATGTTTCAAGTCAATCGGCGTTTGTCTGTTTGATTGTTTGTACCGCAGTTACGGTCCGATTTGGATAAAATTTGATCTACAAGTACTTTGAAACAAAGGGCAGAAACGTATATATTTAAAACTTTCAAATTCATTCCCGTTTCAAGGTGGCGTCCCTTTATTCGGAAATTTTACCCTAAAAATCAACCTAACTTTTCAATACTTAATTGGATCAGGTTCAAGTTGGGCTCATTCTTCTCAGCGCTCCAAAGCGGTATTATTTCATGTATCACATGTTCAAAATTTAAAAATATTTGTAATTCGAATTTCAAATATGGAATCCAAGTTTCAAATTTTTTAGCTTTTTAACCGTGCTTCCGAGCTCAAAAGTGTAGAGGACCTTTATTCTTCGGTGCTCTAAGGTGGTCTTATTTCATATAATCACATGTTCAAAAGTTTTAAAAAATTAAGAATTTGATAATTTTTTCAAAGTCCTACATTTCAAGTTTCAGATTTTTTATCTCTTCAACCGTGCATCCTAGCTCAAAAGTGTAAACAACTCCTATTTCTCAGCATCCTCCACCTATCCTCTTGCACATCATACTCTAAATCCAATTTGTGTTTGTTTGTGTGTGAATAGGCGGGCGTGTGTGAGTAGTGATGTTATTGAGTGTAGCGAGTTCTACTGTTCTCCGAACTACTAGTTACTTATTATAAAGAAAACAAGGTGTATTCGAAAGTAACAGATTATTATTAAAAAATACAAGGTGTGTTCGGGAATAAGAGAGATTTGGAATGTGTTTCGCAGTGTCAGCAACAGCCACCATCCACCCAGGCAGTCTCCACCACCTGGTGTGGCTGGGCGTGCAGGGCATGCGTCATGCAATGCAACAGGGCATGCCACAGCGGGGAGGCATGCCTCTTCCGCCGCACGACTTCCACACGCATCAGCTGTTCGCGGCACTCGCCATCTGCGATACCTCAGTTGGCAACGACACTGTCACCAGGCTGGATGTCGACTCGTTCCTTTATGCGGCTGGTGAGTTTATTCAATTCAATTCACATTCATTAATAATAATAATAATTATTATTTATTCAACACAGTAAAGTTTCAAACTATAGCTTTAGTACAAGTTTGTGTTTCTTCAAATTTTCTTAAATAACTCAATATTATTCCTTACAAGTGGTAATTGAGTGGAATATTTCTAATCAATTTATAAATTAAAGCCATCTAAATTTAAAATTTATAGTTTTCATGTTTATTTTGGACTAAAATTTTATAAAAATTGAACATGTAAAATTCTAAACTTATCTTGGACTTTTTCACCCATAAATTTGGAAGAAAAATAGCACAAGGACTATCTTATTTTATCTACCAATGTTATTGCTTTAGTGTCATTGCATTCTTAATAAATACATAAATATACAATTAAATATTTTCAGAAGGATAATTAACTTATATCTAATAACAAATTGTCATTCTTTATTGTGAAATTTATGTATACAAATACATGGACAATCAATCGTCAGGTACATATGCGAGCAAATATCACAAAACAATTACAGTCATACAATAGACCAGCTATTAGGCACTAGATTACACACTTTCATCACTCCTTCATTGAACACTAGGCCTCAGCGCTAAGGTTTTTATTAACCTTGCAGGGACCTCCCGTCATATATACTGCGTGTCCCACGAAAGGTGTTCAATATACAGAGCGTCCTATGAAAGTTGTAACAGCCGAAGATTATAATTTTACATGAAATTTGCAACAAAAAATGTCCAGTAACATTTTATTATGTCGACCTCAGTTTTCGAGTTGTATAGATTTCTATATATTTTTTATGAACGTCAATAATTAGAAAACTATCAGTCAAAATGTAATTTCAAGTATCCGTCAATAAATAGAAAAAAACTAGTCAAAATCTCATTCTAGATATGTAAATGGATTCTGCCGTCTTTTTATTTAAAAAAGAATTGAACCATGTCCAAAAGCAAGCCATTGTTACTCTTGGATATTAGTATGTGTATAAGTTCAATGTTTACGTTTTATTCCTGTTGAATAGTGATTACCATTATAATTTTATGTGATACTGATCATGACGATACACTATCTAACAATTAACTTTTTGTACTACAATGTGTAAATAAAGAATTTTATTTGATGTTTTGTTTTGTTTTCAGTATTATGTGCGAGTGCGCAGTTATGCAACGAAATCAAGAGTGGCTTCTACTCGTTGGAGAGACCGATCACTCTGCCTGCCGATATCACTTGCCAGCTCTGCTCACCTGAACAGGCCAACTGGTTAGTAACAACCACATTTATCTATCAAATTCCTACCCAATATCAATTAATTATAATGTCCTATTGAACAGTGTTCCAACCTGACTTTCTTTACGATTTTTTGTACCGTTGTTTGACTTTGGTTGAGTTCAAAGCCACTGGTCGGTGAGTGAACGTGGCTCTGAACGAACCACTGTTTTGTCGTTGAACGATGCATAGACTCACATCACATGCAGCACTAGATTATTTGGAATTGAAATCGGCCATTAAGGGGGACAGCTGAAAAAATAATATAAAAAATATGAAAAATAAATTCAATAACATTTAAAATATTTTACAAAGCATTTACATGGATAATACAACTTGCAGAATTCAACATACTTATATAATAAGAGCAAGTGTAATCCGTGCTCCGCCGCAAAGCTCAATTAGGACCATCAACCCTCTAGGTTGAGTGTTTAAGGCCAGGCGAACACTAAGACAGGACAGGATCAGACATGTTTAGTCACAATACTTCACATAGCTACATGTACCGCAACTCACACTGATTAGTCATTGCAATTAGACTTGTCTTCATAAGTAACTACGTGAAGTATTGTCACTAAACGTGTCTGATCATGTCTTGACTAATCGGTGTACGCCCAGCCTTACGCAACTTCACATAGTTGCTTATGAAGCCATGTCTAATTGCAATGACTAATCGGTGTGTGTTGCTTCATAACCAACTATGTGAAGTATTGTGACTAAACGTGACTAGTCTTGTCTTGACTAATCGGTGTACGCCCAGCCTTACGCAATTTCACATAGTTGCTTATGAAGCCATGTCTAATTGCAATGACTAATCGGTGTGTGTTGCTTCATAACCAACTATGTGAAGTATTGTGACTAAACGTGACTAGTCTTGTCTTAACTATCCAGTGTGCGCCCAGCCTTATAGTTCCATGCTGAATATTATGAGTGTTTGCCATCGACTTCTCTCTGAGGCCTACAAAATTGTCAATAGAAATAATTATTTGTTATTCAAGATATTTTGTTTTTCAGAAACTGTTTACGTTCGAAGAGACAAAGAACGGTCTGTCTTCGTCTCACTTCGTCAACCATCAGATGTTCAATTCACCGCCTCGTTCTGATTCGTCAATCCTGCGCTACCTCGATGACGTCATCGTCCAAATACCCAAACAAGGTTGGTGTCAGAAATATCGATATTTATATGGCGTCATATACATATGACAATTATTGTGTACAATAATAACGATAATTCCAGTGCACACTTGTTGCTTGATTAAGTTCATATGTCTTGACCGAGCTTGGTGAAACCGGGTATCATTGAACCATTCAAAACTTGATATTTGGTAATGAACAATCTTGAAAAATCTGGAGTCTTTGAAAATCTTGAAAGATTATTTTCACTGGATCTGAAAATCTATAAATTTAGGGTTGTGTGGGAGAGAGGACCTTGAGTACTAACTCCTCGGCCCTTAATAAAAGCAATATTATTTTATTTAATTCAATCTACTGAAAAATTGAAATGTAATAACTACTGTACAACAAGGTTTTTGATAATTGAGCAAAGCGAATTCTATGTTTCAAGTCAATCGGCGTTTGTCTGTTTGATTGTTTGTACCGCAGTTACGGTCCGATTTGGATAAAATTTGATCTACAAGTACTTTGAAACAAAGGGCAGAAACGTATATATTTAAAACTTTCAAATTCATTCCCGTTTCAAGGTGGCGTCCCTTTATTCGGAAATTTTACCCTAAAAATCAACCTAACTTTTCAATACTTAATTGGATCAGGTTCAAGTTGGACTCATTCTTCTCAGCGCTCCAAAGCGGTATTATTTCATGTATCACATGTTCAAAATTTAAAAATATTTGTAATTCGAATTTCAAATATGGAATCCAAGTTTCAAATTTTTTAGCTTTTCAACCGTGCTTCCGAGCTCAAAAGTGTGGAGGACCTTTATTCTTCGGTGCTCTAAGGTGGTCTTATTTCATATAATCACATGTTCAAAAGTTTTAAAAAATTAAGAATTTGATAATTTTTTCAAAGTCCTACATTTCAAGTTTCAGATTTTTTATCTCTTCAACCGTGCATCCTAGCTCAAAAGTGTAAACAACTCCTATTTCTCAGCGTCCTCCACCTATCCTCTTGCACATCATACTCTAAATCCAATTTGTGTTTGTTTGTGTGTGAATAGGCGGGCGTGTGTGAGTAGTGATGTTATTGAGTGTAGCGAGTTCTACTGTTCTCCGAACTACTAGTTACTTATTATAAAGAAAACAAGGTGTATTCGAAAGTAACAGATTATTATTAAAAAATACAAGGTGTGTTCGGGAATAAGAGAGATTTGGAATGTGTTTCGCAGTGTCAGCAACAGCCACCATCCACCCAGGCAGTCTCCACCACCTGGTGTGGCTGGGCGTGCAGGGCATGCGTCATGCAATGCAACAGGGCATGCCACAGCGGGGAGGCATGCCTCTTCCGCCGCACGACTTCCACACGCATCAGCTGTTCGCGGCACTCGCCATCTGCGATACCTCAGTTGGCAACGACACTGTCACCAGGCTGGATGTCGACTCGTTCCTTTATGCGGCTGGTGAGTTTATTCAATTCAATTCACATTCATTAATAATAATAATAATAATTATTTATTCAACACAGTAAAGTTTCAAACTATAGCTTTAGTACAAGTTTGTGTTTCTTCAAATTTTGTTAAATAACTCAATATTATTCCTTACAAGTGGTAATTGAGTGGAATATTTCTAATCAATTTATAAATTAAAGCAATCTAAATTAAAAATTTATAGTTTTCATGTTATTTTGGACTAAAATTTTATAAAAATTGAACATGTAAAATTCTAAACTTATCTTGGACTTTTTCACCCATAAATTTGGAAGAAAAATAGCACAAGGACTATCTTATTTTATCTACCAATGTTATTGCTTTAGTGTCATTGCATTCTAAATAAATACATAAATATACAATTGAATATTTTCAGAAGGATAATTAACTTATATCTAATAACAAATTGTCATTCTTTATTGTGAAATTATGTATACAAATACATGGACAATCAATCGTCAGGTACATATGCGAGCAAATATCACAAAACAATCACAGTCATACAATAGACCAGATATTAGAAACTAGATTACACACTTTCATCACTCCTTCATTGAACACTAGGCCTCAGCGCTAAGGTTTTTATTAACCTTGCAGGGACCTCCCGTCATATATACTGCGTGTCCCACGAAAGGTGTTCAATATACAGAGCGTCCTATGAAAGTTGTAACAGCCGAAGATTATAATTTTACATGAAATTTGCAACAAAAAATGTCCAGTAACATTTTATTATGTCGACCTCAGTTTTCGAGTTGTATAGATTTCTAGATTTTTTTTATGAACGTCAATAATTAGAAAACTATCAGTCAAAATGTAATTTCAAGTATCCGTCAATAAATAGAAAAAAACTAGTCAAAATCTCATTCTAGATATGTAAATGGATTCTGCCGTCTTTTTATTTAAAAAAGAATTGAACCATGTCCAAAAGCAAGCCATTGTTACTCTTGGATATTAGTATGTGTATAAGTTCAATGTTTACGTTTTATTCCTGTTGAATAGTGATTACCATTATAATTTTATGTGATACTGATCATGACGATACACTATCTAACAATTAACTTTTTGTACTACAATGTGTAAATAAAGAATTTTATTTGATGTTTTGTTTTGTTTTCAGTATTATGTGCGAGTGCGCAGTTATGCAACGAAATCAAGAGTGGCTTCTACTCGTTGGAGAGACCGATCACTCTGCCTGCCGATATCACTTGCCAGCTCTGCTCACCTGAACAGGCCAACTGGTTAGTAACAACCACATTTATCTATCAAATTCCTACCCAATATCAGTTGTTATGTCCTATTGAACAGTGTTCCAACCTGACTTTCTTTACGATTTTTTGTACCGTTGTTTGACATTGGTTGAGTTCAAAGCCACTGATCGGTGAGTGAACGTGGCTCTGAACGAACCACTGTTTTGTCGTTGAACGATGCATAGACTCACATCACATGCAGCACTAGATTATTTGGAATTGAAATCGGCCATTAAGGGGGACAGCTGAAAAAATGCATGATTACATAAATTCAATAACATTTAAAATATTTTACAAAGCATTTAAAACTACTGCAATCACCTGATGGTTTTCCATTTTAATTGATTACAATGAAATAGGTTAAGTTCTAGTTTTGTTTACAAAACATTATCAACAGGGGAAACATCTGTCAGTCATGACTCATGAGCAACCGTTCAGCCACAGTATACACACAAAATGGAAGGTACCAATCTAACCAAGATTTGAGTGCACCAAGACCACGACACATGACTGCATCATCTTGTTAGAAATTAAAACTACCGCTGTATTACAATGCTACACTTTCTTTCAAGATGGCGGATTATGACGTCAGGATACTAGCCGACTTAATATTCTGTGGTTCATCTGTGATCAGGTTTTTTTACTGAACGTAAAAAAAACCCGATGGAATTGATCAGTGGCTCTGAACTCAACCATTTTATTTGACTTGATTGGTTTGTATTTTTAATCCATTGTTAGGTTGTGATCAAATTGAATGCGTATATATGCAAGTGCATGTCAGATCATGCATGAGCCGAAAAACAAAATCTGGAAAGAGCCATACAAACAGGTTGTGACGTGCATGCAGCTGCTCGCACTGAACGCCACCAGTACATGCATGCGTTCAGTGTGTGTGTTCCTATTGCTATTCTCATCTGCGTGCTCATAACCAAGCGGGTATAGAAATTGTACATGTGAAATACCAACTTTATCTTGGATTGTGTCATCACCTAAATCTGGAAGAAAAACAGCACAAGGATTACCTTATTATTTTATCTAACAATGTTATTACATCAGTGTCATTTGTATCGTAAATAAATGAATAAATATTGTGAATATTTTAATCTTGTTATAATATATTGAGTGGCTCGTTGGAATAAGTGATAACGCGCCGGTCTAATAATAAAGAGAAACCGAGTTCGAATCTCGACCGGGGCAAAAGTTTTTGACCACAGCACAATCACATAGATACGGCAACCCCGTCTTACGGAGGAGACGATAAGCCGTCGGTTCCGACTACCTAAAAAGTAGTCGTCATCTCTCATCATCATCATCCCTCTCACTCATTACCCTCGTACAAGCCTAAGAGCTTATGTTGGCATCACCCTCAGTATGACTATTATTATGTACATATAGTTGATGCAACATTTATTTATTGAGATGTTATTTTGCAGGTGGAATGCAGTGCACAAGATCTATTCAAAGCAGATGACGTCTCGAACAATAGTAGATGCAAAGTGGGATCTGCTGCGAGGCATTGAGGTGATCAGGGCTGTTGGCAACCATGGTCTCGATCCTATACTGTTGGCTGCACTTGCTCAAACCTTCACCGAACGGGTAAATATTTATCATTAAATTAATTTATTATATTGACACAATTTATTACAAAATAATATGAGATGATACAACAGGCTTACCCCCAAAACTGCTACAATCGCCGATTTAAAAATATCAATAGTCCATTGAAACTTTTTTCAACAATAAATTGAAATTTTTGTTTTACAGTTTCTGATCACAACATACCGTGTGCTATACAGCCCTGCTTTCTAATGAATTCTTGCTCTGTTGAGCATTATGTGAATACCATTGGTTCAAATGAGAATGTTTCCACAAAGGCAGACATCAAATGTGTGAATCTCACTTGAACTTTCATAATAAATTGACTATAAATATTCTGATAGCTCACTTTATTTCTTCAACATTGTTTCTCCAATCCTTGATATGAAACGTCAATTACTTGTAGCTCACTTTATTTCTCCAATCCTTGTTATGAAACATCAATTTCTTAACGAATTATTTTAACTCAATATGAATGATTTAGTTTTTTCTATGGATGATGATTTCTTAGGTTTGGATTGTTTTATACTTAGAACATTGTCTTCTGCCATTGTCTAACGTAATCGTCATCATAAATAAATTGATTGGTTTTCTTTTAATATTGTCAATTACACCCACCAAATCTTCAGTCTCATCTTCTATATTACACTCCTAATCCTTGTCAATCCTTAAGAAATTTGAACTCAATATATTTGAGCTAAATACAATTTGAACTCAATATCTTTGAGCTAAATACAATTTGAACTGTAAATATTTGAGAGTGGTTTTGTTTTGGCAGGCGATGAGCTTCTATACGTCGTCGCTTAGTGACGGCAATGACTACATCTCTCCGAAACTGGACCCATCCAGCGTGCATGACAACGCCGAAGTGGGTGCACTCGAGTCGAGGGCCAACCTCTACTGGAAGGCCGCCCTGCCGCTGTTAGAGCGCATGCGTGCAGGCAAGGCACTCAGCAACCCTGTGTCTCGGCTGTTCGACTATCAACGGTAAGTGCAGTACGCGTCCCGTGACTTTGAAACGGCATATAGGCAAGGTATCGTTCGCGGGGTGATATTCACGGCTTTGCAAAAACATCACGCTTCAGAGACCCTAGATGGAGGAAGCTCCCTACACACAGAGATTCTTCATGAATGAGGGAGTTGCAACGTATCACCAACAATGGAAAGAGCATGTTGAACTAATGTCAGCTGATAGGCTGTGTTGTGCTAATGGGACGTAACTCCAAAAAGCTTCTTGTGAATCTTTTCGGATGCAACAAAAGAGCATGTTGCTTATTGAAAGATACATTTTCAAACGATCTTTTTGAACGGGTAGTACTGTAGTCTAGTGGTCCTCCGCCGATAGGCAAAGCTACAGGACCCGAGTTGGAGAGTTATAAGCCCTGAAAGAGCAAAAAATAGGATTAAAAGCTGTTGTTTTAACAATTTACACTTTTAAGAGCATATACCTCTAAAAATGTTGGAGATATCACGAAACACTACGTAATAAATATTGTAGAGAATTTATCAAGCTTCATTTCTAAATAGTTAGTCATGTCGGTTGAACACATTTTTCTCAAGATCTGAGCGTGTAAGCAAAACATTGAAAAATGAAACTTTTAAACCACCCTCTTCCCTTTAGCACAAGGGGTAGGGATTGGGAGTTTTGATATGTTCACCCCCTAACTGGTCCCAACAAAGCTGCAAAGTCATTAATTGTGTTCAAAACATTCTCTCCAAATTCCTTTGTCAATTGGTCTATTTTTGCAAAAACTGAAGATCACACACTCAATACTGGAGCTGCTGCAACAGTCGTGGGGATGTGCGTAAACTTGTGAAATTATACATCAAATTGGAGTGAATTCGATGCTGTATAAGCTCATGATCAGCATGAATTTTTCCATAGCCACCTCTAATACAAGGCCCCGGCCTACTATATTGCAACGTCGCAGTGTAGGCCTAGAATCTAATACATGATTGGTGAAAAAGATTTTAAAAAATACCAGCTGATCTTTTTCACCAATCATGTATTACATTCTAGGCCTACACTGCGACGTTGCAATATCGTAGGCCGGGGCCTTGTATTAGAGGTGGCTATGATTTTGCCATCAATATTCAAAAATTAATAAGAGAAAAATAGCAAAAAATTGAAAGAAAATGTATTTTTTATTTCAAAAATGTCCATCTTTAAGAGCGGATATCTCGAAAAGTAAAAGAGATATAGAAAAAAATTGAGAAATCAATATTGTAGGAAATTATGTAAGCATTAATTTTTTATGGAATAGTCATGTCCGTAAAATGCATAATTTTCGAGTTATATGCGAGAAACCAAAAAATGGTACCTTTGAACCACCCCCACCCCCTTAGCACAGGCGGTAGGGGTGGGGACTTTCGAGTTGTTTACCTCCTTACTACCCTGAACAGAACTGCGGGGTCAAAAAATGTCTTCCAATCTTTACCCTCTAAACCCTTTTTTGAGCATTCAATGCCTGGACTATAAGTATATGAACTCTTAAATCAACAAAATACCAACTCTGAAAGGATTTCTATATTTGTTAGTAAGGATGATGCTCACATAAGCTCCAGGCTCATTCGTGTGAATGACACTGATGATTCATTTGTTTAGAAATGTTCCTTCATTTGTTTAGGAGGCTTTTGTTCTATAAAGAATGAAAATAAAGCTTTATTGCATATATTTTCATTTCTAAACAAATGAATCATCCGTCTCATTCCCACACATGATCCTGGAGTTCATGTGGACATCATGCTTACTAACAAATAACGGAATAATTTACGTAACGAATTTTCTCACATGAAATATTATAATGTTTACTGTTTTCTTCTCTCTTTGTAACTAATTCCTCTTTGTAGCTGAATCTCTTTGAGGATTGTTAGATTCATTACTAACAAATATCTAAATCCTTTCGGAGTTGGTATTTTGTTGATTTAAGAGTTCATATACTTAGTACACAAGAAGAACTTGTAAGAAGTTGGCCATAATTTTGAAATGATTCTACACCTTTTCCAATTTTATTTGAGAAAGTATCAAGTTAATTTAAGAAAGTATCAATTGTATTTGAGAATAGTCACTTGTATTTGAGAGAATGTCAGATGTAGATGAGAATATTCAATCGTATTTGGGAAGTCATCAAATTTAATTGAGAAAAGTGAATTGTATTTGAGATATCGTTAAATTTAAATGAGAAGATATCATTTGAAAATGAGAAAATTTCCAATTGACATGTCGTGACTCTTCTGTAGCCTACAGTACAGGTTTGATTTGAACAGGAAAGGATACTGTACTACGTACACTGTATTATAATTACTATCATAGGCTTTGCATGGGGGAAAATTAATATTTTCATGGTGAAAGTATTTCCCCTGTACTGTTTACGAATGATCAATGAGAATTATTTCTATGTATGCATTGGCAACGCGACTTTTGTCTTCAAACATTTTGTGAATCATTGCACTTGATGAAAATCAAATTCTCTATGTTTTCGGCGTAATTGAATCTCTTGATCAAGCAATTCTTCAATGGATTTTGGGGCTTGAAAATAATGTTTTATTCAAAAACTAAACGTTTTATTGGAATATTAATTATATTATCATATTATTTTACACGAGAAAAATATAAGTACTGGAAGTACTGGTTTTTTAAAATAAATACCCAATCACAACTCACAACTTCTCGATTTCAAATCGTATGTTCTCAAATTGAAATGATACTTTCTCAAATAAAATTCACTATTCTCGATTACAAGTGATGACTTATCAAATACAATTGACTATTCTCAATTACAATTTATACTTTCTCAAATACAGTTGGAAAAGGTGTAGTTGCCAGTCCATAATTTCCTATCTCTTTCTGAAGTACACCAAACTTTCCCCACTCTTCGTTCATAATTGTATTGTTTTTATTAGTTTATTATTTATATTTATATTTCACTATGCATTCACACATTTTATCCACTGATTTTGTGTTTGCAGGGAAGAGGTGGACTCGACTACACTTGCAACACTGATCGAGGAAGGCAACCTGTTTGTGGCCCGTCAGCTGATGGCCAATGAGGAGTACGAGGAGGCTGTTGAAGCTTTCAAGTCGCTGCGCAGTCCCTATGCTTCCTATCACACGGCCGAAGTAAGTGGTTCACAACTAATCCTGCTATTTTTTATGAAATCACATAATATTTGCCAAAAACATGTCGTGTGTTTGAAAAAAAAGAAAAGCCGACGGCTTATTCAATTGATAGTAGAGATCCTACTTATAATACGAAAAACTGGACAAGACAATATTTTAGCATTGTAATTTGAATTACATGTCATCTCTTTATCGTTCAATAATTCTTCATTATTATTTTTGTAAAATTCATTGTTTGGGTTATTGTTTATAGGTCATATTTTGGTAGAGAGTTAGTGGGGAGGATATTTTTAATATTCTTCCCAAAGAATGGACATTGATATGTCCAAAGCTCCGCCAATTTATGTAGATGCATAACAATATGATTATTATCTATAGTTATTATATTACAAATTGCTTTTTCATATCATATACAGTTCAATAGTTATTTTCTTAGTCTATATTATGTAAATTCATCTATAATTTTGCTGTATTGTAAGCTATTGTATATAAGTGTATAAGCCAGTATATATTGTAATCTACATAAATAAAGTACTCAATCAATCAATCAATATTTATTCTTTATTCTTTGGTAAGAGATCGAAAAATAAGCTGAGTGAAAGATAGATACCTGATCATTCAAAATCTTGATAGAATATTCAAGAAACATTATTGTTTTATTCTTTTATTGATTCATTGATACACAATTATTTTATTATTATATTGTTAGTTATTATGAAGCCATCAATATTTTTATCTGAATGAATAAATAAATGTAATCTGAACTTCTCGTAAATCCTCAGATCTTTACTGAAATGATCAATAATCTTTATGCTAACAATTCTACTTGTTTATTCTCTTTCTTCTCCCTCTCTCTCCTTCTCTTTCTGCTCTCCTGCTTCACCTCGATTCTGATTCGAGCTATATTTTCTGTATGCTGTTGGTTAACCTGTGTTTGTGTCCGTTGTGTATGCACATGTGTAAATGCACAGGTGTACCTGAAGATAGTGAAATTGCAGTGATAGTGAAATAATAATGTATAATTGTTGTAGGTGTACCTGAAGCTAGCGTCTGATGCGGCGACGGCAGACAGTGTGCTATCACTGCACACGAGTGAAAGTGGCAACATTGATAATCGTGCCAAGCAGACTGCGCTGCTGGAGAAGGCACGTGACGCGCTGTATGTGACACGTGACAGGCTGCACACGGATCTCCAACATCCACTGCATCGGGTGCTGGCTGAACGCATCAGGGTGGTCGAAGCGCGCCTGGATGACACTGGTAATCATTCATTCTTTATTTAAACCGTTCTTTCATTTGTTTATTTTTTTCACTCTTTCTTTAGTTAATTCATTATTCATTTTACCTGTTTGTTCGGGAGGGTCTCAGTTTGTCAAGAACCTATATTGACCATTTCCTGAGATACTGAGACACACTCATATTGACCTATTTTGGGCTCTTCCACTCACATTTGAGTTGAAGTTATGGTGTGCGTCTATGGGGTAATTCCGTTCCTTAAAAAAAAGTGTTCCTATGGCAAAAAAAGGCTCTTGAAGCTATCCTAGGACTAACACAGAGAGATTCATGCAGGCCACATTTCCCTTAAGGCTGTGCAAAGGCTAAAAATGAACTTTTTACTCCTGATATTTTTCAAAGTTTTTCGATTTGTATAATTATCATCAAGCTATCAAAATGAAAAAGTTTTCTCAGGAAAAAAATTTTTTTCTGATCATTACTTTTTGAGATATGAGCGCCTAAAGTTTGAATTTTTGGGACAGAACATTTCAAATTCGGTAAGAGATAAATCCATGAGATTTAGAGGATAAATTCTTCATGATCTAGTAAAACAAAAATTTTCTGAAAATATCAATCTTTAAGATAGTTATTCAATTTACTAAAAGTAACCTAAAATAACTTTTAGTTGAGTGTTTTTTGGTTATTTTTGGTAAATTGAATAACTTTTTCAAAAAATTGATATTTCCAGAAAATTTTTGTTTTACTAGAAAGTTTATTTCTAGCCTTTGCACAGCCTTAGTTGGGTATACTAACCCTTCCATCTCTCTTCATTTATTCTAATTTAATTTACGTCAAGGAAAACTCAGAAAAATTTTCCATTCATGAAGACTTTCACCACAAATAAGACTTACTAAAATTATGAGAAGCCATACTTACCAGCAGTACATATTGTATAATAAACTACCTCAAACAACCAGGAATCTGCCTCTAAACAAATTCAAGAAAGTTATATAGTTACAGTTATCTGAAAAATAATGTCTTTCACTCACTTGAGGAATATCTGAATACTCAACTTGCATGTAATATAAATATGCTTTATCATGTATGATTTTCTATCCAATTGTGTGTACTTTTAAAATGTATATAGTATGACTTGTCTAATGCTATAATTGTAGCCTGATGGTTAATAAAATGAATCTTGAATCTGAATGAAAGCTCAGTTCGTTAAGTCTCATGGCATCAAGCTTCCGTTGCTGGCTGATACAGTCTTATTCAACCTCCACGACACCGTGGAGGCAGAATGTCACGCACAGAGAGAGACCGGTGAGAGTCACCGGACTGGAATCGGGACAAAATATATCGTGTCGGTAGGAATTCGGTGAGTGTGTAAACGTCCGATAGAGGTGGTCAAGTCAAGGCCTGATGACACAACAGGCTTGAAGTAATCAAACAGCGGTTTCAACTTCAGTTTAAGCCTTACATAAAAATAAGTGTAAATCAACACTGGTTTTCAACTAGGAAGTTGGAAAATTTGAGAATGTTCTATTGAATTACTACACGATTAAACTGTTGAGCTGTTCACATGGTTTAACGTCGAGCGCTTAGCTTTAGGGACAAACTAATTCCGCTAGATCGCTCCAGCTTTACTATTCACTTGCTGCCCGAGCATAGCAGGCGTAAAACCGTGCTTTAAAGGTACACATACCAGCAGCTATTATTGTGTCTATAAAAGAAGTTTAAGCATCAAATTTATTCACCAAGAACAGCGCTACAAGTTGCTATGAATTTGAAGTCTGTAGAACGAACATTGAATGTGAAAAAGGAGTTTAAAATGCATAAGAGATTAATTTTTCTTCAGATTTTCAAAAACAAAGTTTACTCAATTTTTGCTATATTGAAGAGGAGACTTGCATATTTTTCTCAAATTTTTATGTCCAGTAGTTTTTGTAGGGTATGTGTACCATCTGCCTCAAAAAAGTGACTTTTGAAGCCCTATTGTGAGCTAACAGAAGCTGATAAAAATATTTCAATTGTATAGATTATGTCCTAAGAACCTGTGCAATAGATTAGAAAAAGAAAAAACATTTTGAAGAAAAAATATTGAATGCCTAATGCCCAACCTTAAAGTGACATAACCTAGATTGGACTGTTGTATAGAATTGGAATCGTTATGGGCTTCAGCCTGTGGTACTTTCTAGAAGTTTCAAGAAAGAAAAAACTTCGAAATCTTTTAAAATGGGTTTGTTTTTGTAAAAGCCACGTTACTCTACGATTGAATTCACATAGCAAGTAGCAAGTATCTGCACAGGATCAGCCTAGTGTATTCGTAGGAAATTAAAATAAACATAGTCATTTTCTCTTTATCCAATAAATCTCTATAATACTGTAATTCTCGTTTTTTGATGTGTAGTGAAATGAATGATATTTCCTATGTTGTAATGTTTTTTTCCAATATTTTTCTAGAAGAGTTCCTGTCTCCAAGCGGTTCACCGTTGGGACCGGCCTTAGCCGATCAGAGCCTGCGAATCGGTCGCCAGGCAGAGATGAACGGCAGCGCCAACAAGAGTCAGCGACAACTAAACTATCTCAACACAAGCACACCTCGATCCAGGACTACCAATTCCCCACGACCGGTATGCTTTTATATTTATAATTATTACCAATTAACAACTTACAGAACAAAGATTTGAAATAAAACAAAAACATGTTTCAACACCTATGAAGATGACACCGTAGTTGTTGAAACATTTTTGTTTTTATTTTGAAGATGTAGTCAGATATTACAAATATTATTTAAAAAAACATGTTTGAATATTAGCACGGAAATTGAATATTAGGTAAGGAAAGTATTGCTTTCCGAAAAAAATTAAGGTACCCCAATTTCTATATTTCTATACGTTTCAAGGTCCACTGAGTCCAAAAAAGTGGTTTTTGGGTATTGGTCTGTATGTGTGTGTGTGTTTGTATGAGTGTATGTGCGTATGTGTACACGATATCTCATCTCCCAATTAACGGAATGACTTGAAATTTGGAACTTAAGGTCCTCAAGGTCCTATTATAAGGATCCGACCCGAACAATTTCGATCAAATGCAGTTCAAGATGGCGGCTAAAATGGCGAAAATGTTGTCAAAAACAGGGTTTTTCGTGATTTTCTCGAAAACGGCTTCAACGAATTTGATCAAATTTATACCTAAAAAAGTCATTGATAAGCTCTATCAACTGCCACAAGTCCCATATCTGTAAAAATTTCAGGAGCTCCGCCCCATCTATGCAAAGTTTAATTTTAGATTCCCAATTATCAGGCTTCAGATACAATTTAAACAAAAAATTTCAAATGGAAAAGATTGAGCATAAAAATCTTTAAAATTAATGTTCAGTAACATTTTCACCTAAAATTGAAAATAAGCTGGAAGTTCGAGAAAATAAGATTATTCAATTTGCAAACTGTTGGCAAGTGTTGATTCTATTAAATCATTCAATATGAAGAGATAGCAGACTTCATGTGTCTGCAGCGTTATTGTCCTGTCACCAGCTGGCTTAGATCTTTGAATAGTAGACTTGAGATGCGCGTGAACACTAGCGTCAGGTGATCAATTTTCATAACGGCAAGGAAAGTTGTGTGAGTGCGCCACACCAGTTTTTTAATATAAAAGTTTGAATTGAATATAATTTTTCATTAAAGCTTTGCACATTATCACAGCATATTCTTGGCGATGGATGATTTTAGGCAAGTTTATTTGTTTTAGGCACCAGCATCAGTAGTGCAACAAGCTCCAGCAGCGTTAGGACCGGAGTTTGAGAATCTGCTGCAGGCGTCCGAGACCCGGCTGCAGGATGCATTCAAGTTGGCCAACACTGCTATGTCCGAGCGACTCGAGTCCATTGTCGAGACCATCATGTCCAAGCTCACTCGGCTCGAGGTAATTCATCAATTCAATTCTTCAAAAAAATTGTTTCGCTAAAGAATTTTAATCGCCTTCATCTTCTTTAGGTACCTTCTCCATTGTGGAGGTTGGCTACCATCATGGCAATTCTCACCTTGTTTACTGCGGCTCGGAAGAGGTCCTGTGACGAGCAGTTGAATGCCTCCCTCAGGTTTCTCAACCAACACATTCTTAATCGCCTATAAGCTCTTAATCAGTGTGAAATGTTTCCATGTATTTTTGAAAAGTTCTTAGACTTTTCATACTCAGGTGGGGTCGGAGTTTCGGGTCAGTCGCTTCCAAGAGTTTCGGTCATGGATTTCGTTTGGTGTTTTTTGAAAAGTTACAAGTGTAAAAATAGCTAAAAATTAGTGGCAAATGTGTTTTTCTTAAAAAAATGACACCTTCAAGATCTGATATCTCAAAAGCTATAAAATATATAGAAGTAGTGTGTTGAATATTGTTGGAAATTATGTAAGTTTCAATTTTGTATAGAATAGTCATGCCCGTGAAATGCATCGTTTTCGAGTTATATGCGAGAAGCCGAAAAACGGTCAAATATTGTCTTCCAAACTTTTCTCTCTATAACCCTTAGGCTCAGCTCACACTTACGCGACTCAGGTCGAGAAAAGACTCGATTCTAGTCGAGAGCATGTTTTTTCAAATGGTGACAGTCGCGGAGACTAGAATCGACTGGTCTGAGTGTCACCATTTGGAAACATATGGTCTCAACTAGAGTCGAATCTCTTATCGACCTGAGTCGCGTAAGTGTGAGTTGAGCCTTAGTTGACTGGACTACTAGAACAAGGAATGTAGAATAGATAAAATGTATTCTAGATACATTGCTCTAGACTGTCTATGTAAAAATTACGGTTTAAATGAATTTTGGACGAATGCCTGTTGCTTTTACCTGAATTGTATTGTCTGTGAAACAAGTAAATGAAATTCAATAGTTAGGTTTGGTGACTATGAAAATGATGATAGAAAATTATGTATGAAGTAAGAAATGTCAAGTTCATGGATGAATATAGATTTTATTATTCATTGTTTCTTTGTCAGGTGTATAATGTCGATCCACATGTTGGCCCAATGCTTACAAATGCAAACGACCAGCGCTAGAGTGTGGATGGGTGGTTTGCCAGCGAATTTTTGTCGAGCGAAGGCCGGTTAAGGCCAGCACTGGCAAACTACCCATCCACACTTGTCGACCAATGCGTGCGGTTTCTTGTTTAGTCTTCTGCTCTACTGTTTTCTGTGTCATTGAGTTGCTAAAGGCTTGATTGTTATTATTAATTATTACTTTAGTTTTTTTATAGTTCTTATTCTGTTAATTTTAGTTAATATTTTCAATTTCTATCATGGATATGTGGCTGGCGTTGATGGGGTACTGGTCACATTGCAGTGTGGATGAATGCAGTGTTAGACCAACGCAGCCAAGCTTACCAGGCTGGGCCAACGTGTGTAGTAAGCATAAGATACTGTGTCCACTGGACCTTCTGAAAGCAACTTGATCAACTCAGATCATAATGAAGAGGATGAAAGGCCTACATTTGATTTGATAGATGGATTGTTTATTCTGTGTTTAGGTGTCAGTGGACGAGATCCGTCGCGACGTGGCCAAGATGCAGCACCCGGATGACTTGTACATGTTGGGTGATGATGAGGACTACACCGATGACATCATCTCGTTCCCCACCAGCTATGTCACCCCTCCACCCACCGCCCCTGCCCCTGTGCCGGTGCAACCGCCCCCCACCACCCCCGCCGCATACTATGGAGTGCCGCCCCCTGCCACTAATGCCTACTACGGAGCGGTCAGTGACAACTCAGTATTTACAAATTTATGTATTGATTTATAATTCATGTGTTAATATTCTGTGAATTTAAAGTTTGTTTTTTGTTCCTTCGAAAACTTATTTGTATTATTTATAATTTATTTAATTTGTTGAATTTGTTTAATTCTGCGAAATTGAAGTTTGTTTCGTGTTCTTTGGAAGTTTTATTATCAACCTATCCAAATTTAAATTTGATAGTTTATTGTAGTGTGGAATTTCCAGATTAATTGTTGGGTGTAAAAATTAATATAGACATAAACTATTTAAATTATTTGAGACAAAAATCCATGAAAGAAATAAAAATAGGAGAAGAAGATAGAAATTGAAGAAGTTTTGGGCAATAGCCTGTTTTTTTCTATTCTGAATATTGTATTTGTTTGCTTCATTCAATAAAATTAAGTTTCTCAAACTTCTATACATTTTTAACTTTAATCAGTTTATTTCCTTTAGACATAATTGAAGAAAAAATGATTACATTTCAAAGTAAGATTACATAATAGAGGAAGTTATAAAATATTATATACTAATGCAAAAAATATAAAATAATCCAGCTGCTAGAAAAGATGAAATATTTTTTCTGGAAAATAATTCATTTTTGAATAGACACTTGTAAATGCATTTGAATATCAAGTACTTAATAAGACGATTTTAATTGTTCAATTATTATAGAAATAACTAGTACCTTGAGCTAGACCCTGAGGAGGTTTTGAGGCTTCTCTGATTGGTTCTCAATCAGCATTAAAAGTTAACATATCTTTGTGCATCCGGTTGTTAGTGTTCTAAAAAGTGGGCCTAAATAAATGTAATAAATCAAAATATATAAATTTAGGGCTACTTTCTTGTATATATATATATATATATTATATATATATATATATATATATATATTATATATATATATATATAAAATAGAGTTATAGTACCCTTTGAAATTAATAAAAATATAGAATAAAAATACAAATTATAACTACTAGTTTCGTTGATCACACCATCGACAGGTTATAACCTTTTATACCGGGTGATTACAAATGAAATAGACAACTTCAATAGCCTGTACAAAATTAAACATGTGTATTTCAACATAGTAAGTGATATAGGTAAGTGGAGAAAGCTTATTGTGTTCTTGAATTAGCCAAAACAAACTCTGTTACTGTTGTGCAGCGTTATTTCAGAACAAAATACGGTAAACCACCACCAACAAGGCAATCAATTTATGACTGGTAAGAACATTTTGAAAGCAGTGGATGTGTGTGTAAGAAGAAGAGTACTGGAAGACCTTCTGTTACAGAAGTAAAAATTTTGTCAAGAGATGCAACATTGTCTTGAAAATGACGACACATTGTTTAATCGCCTAATTTTCAGTGATGAATGCACTTTTCACATTAGTGGAAAAGTTAACAGACATAATGTACGAGTATGGGGAACAGAAAACCCAAGAGAGACTGTACAGCATATACGCGATTCTCCTAAAGTGAACGTGTTTTGCGCTTTATCTTGTGAAAAGGTTTACGGGCCTTTCTTCTTCCAAGAACCATCAGTAACCGGAAGAATTTATCTGGACATGTTAACCGAATGGTTAATGCCTCAACTCCATGAAGATAGTTGTAACTTCATTTTTGTACAAGATGGAGCTCCGCCTCACTGGTACTCAGACGTCAAAGGGTATCTGGATGAACATCTTCCTAGACGATGGATCGGCCGTGCAAGTGAGGAAAACGTTGTGTTTCAGCCGTGGCCACCTCGTAGTCCGGACCTAACGCCCTGCGACTTTTTCTTGTGGGGCTATGTAAAAGACAGAGTTTTCGTACCACCGCTTCCTGTTGATATCGATGATCTTAAACAACGAATCACAAATGCTCTTGCTACAGTTAACCGTGAGATGCTTAGTCGTGTGTGGTCAGAATTTGACTACCGTGTTGATATCTGTCGTGTTGCAAATGGTGCACACATTGAACATCTGTAAATTTTCAATAAAAACTTCAAGAATTCTTCTATGTAATCATGTAAGTAATGATCTAAACTTCTAAATAATAAATTCTCTACAAGCTATTCAAACTGTCTATTTCATTTGTAATCACCCGGTATAACCTTAACCATTGCTGTAGAAAATTTATCAAGCTATTATTTTTTGTTGTTGTGGTTGATGTCAATAAAGGTTTTTTGAATTATTATTATTATTATAACCTTAACCTTTTGTAATTTGTATTTTTATTCTATTATTTTATTAATTTCAAAGGGTAATAAATCAAATTAATTTAATAATTTTTTTTTCAGACGACAACACCGTCGGCCGCCGGTTATTACGGAGCAGTGTCCCAGAACGCAGTGCAGACGCCACGTGGAGTCCAGGGCACGAACACAGTGACCTATGGTGCACCGGTTGCTCAGCCGCCGGTCAGTTATAGTGCACCAGTTGTTCAACCGCCACCGGTAAGCTACGGTGCACCAGTTGTTCAGCCACCACCGGTCAGCTACGGTGCACCGGTCGCTCAGCCGCCACCGGCAGTTCAGCCACAGTACTACACGCCACCGCCGCAATTCCATCATCAGCCGTCGCAGGCTGCCGTTGCTGCCGCTGCTTCTATAGGGTCAGCTCACTAACCTAACCTAACTGTATTTTCAGGTTTCTGTTTTACTGGTTTTTGCAAGAAATCAGATGTTTAGGCTACGGTAATAAAATTCGACTGAGTCACTGTCAATGTTGTAGAACCGTTCCATAATGAAGTAAAAACACACATATGTTGTCAAATTCTACACAGTTTTATCATAGAGAAACAATAGCTCAAGTAGATATCTCATGGTATAGGGTGTTTATGTCGCAACTTTTACTGTTATCTCAAGTCGATTACTATCGATTATTGTAGATTTTTACTGTTTTGTTGGGGTAAGAGTGTATGAACGGCACGGTATGAGAGACTACCAGCGTCACACACCTTTTTGGGAAAGAACTACGTGGACTATCGGCTTGAGATAACGGTAAAAGTTGCGACATAAACGCCCTATACTATGGGATATCAACTTACGCTATTGTTTCTCTAAGGTTTCGTGACCACACCGGTCACATTTTCAAGCTGACTGCTTTCAAACAGTTAGCTTGAAAATGTGACCTGTGTGTTCACGAAACCATGGTCCTGTGGTCCACATGGTCCCATGGTCCAAATAAAACTGTAGAATTTGACAACATATGTGTGGTTTTATTTCATTGCGGTAATAGAATTCAATAAAATCTGCGTCAGTCTAACAACCTAATTATACTGTGATTTTATACTTCTGTTTTATGGTTTTTGGAAGAAATAAGATGGTTGTAATAATGAATTTAGTCAAACAATTTTTCTTCAAGAAATAAGGATGGCTGCAATAGTAAAATTGAATGAAAATTTGGGTCAGTCCACCAACTTAACCCAACTGTATTTTCAGGCTTCTGTTTGTCGGAAGAAATAGGATGGTCCCAGTAATAAAATTCATTTATAATGTGGGTGGGTCCAAAAACTTAACCTAACCGTATTTTCATACTTTTGTTTTCCTGGTTTTTGGAAGAAATAAGAAGGTTACAATAAAAAGTTTTAAATGGTAGAATTCCTATAAGAATCATTGTGGAACCACTTTGTTAATTCTGTGGCGTGACTTCAAAGAATTGTCATTATTGGTCATATCTTAAAAGTAAAAATTCAAAGATTAAAATTATCATTATTGTTTGCTCATATCTTCGAAGTAAAATTTCAAAGATTTGGAAATTAATATGCTGAAAAAAGACTGAGTGATTCTTGAAAAGAGAAACCAATTTATTCGTTAAAAGATTATTCCCAATAACATTTGTATAATTTTATAAATAGTTCGTTATTATGAATGTCATATTATATAGCATATTGGTTACATTACTAAATTAATAATAAAGTTGTAATAAATTATTAATGGTTAACTCAATTTGTTTGCAGATATTATGGCCAAGGAGCACTCCCGTTCAGTGAAGGCCAGCAGTTGCCCGACTTTTTGCGTCCAGCGCCCGTTGTGACCAAGTCCCAGTCACCCATCCCGGTCAATGTGGTCATCACATCATCGGACACTCTGCCCACAGGTCCCCCACCCGTGCTACCCACCCTCAGCGTCACCATCCCACCCAAGCATCGGCTGGGTGGAGTGGGCCCCACCCCCACTCACCCCCTCTCATCGGTTGTCCTGGGCCAACCTCTGGTCGCTGCCCCTCATGAGTTCCAGATCACGATGCCCGCCTCAGCCAACATCCCCAGCATCCACAATCCGCCCCTCGCTCTCCAACAGGACGAGGAGGAGTTGGAGTCGCGTACCGCTTCACCCGAGGTCGAACACGATCCCTACCCGGACTTCAAGCCGATCATCCCTCTGCCCGATGAGGTCACCCCGACCACAGGCGAGGAGGACGAGCATGTGCTGTTTGAAAACCGCGCCAAACTGTTCAGGTTTGTCGACAGAGAATGGAAGG
Source organism: Nilaparvata lugens (assembly GCF_014356525.2). NCBI lineage: Eukaryota > Metazoa > Arthropoda > Insecta > Hemiptera > Delphacidae > Nilaparvata > Nilaparvata lugens. The sequence goes on from NC_052516.1 coordinate 29,290,327, forward strand.
AGCGTGGGCTCGGCATGTTGAAGCTACTCGAGGATAAATCCACCAAGAAAGTGCGACTCCTGATGAGAAGGGAACAGGTGCACAAGATCTGTGCCAACCATTATGTGACAAAGGACATGACCTTGAACCCCATGCCCAACACTGACAAAGCTTGGGCGTGGTCTGCCAACGACTTTGCCGAAGAGACGCTGCAGCGAGAGAGTTTCTGTGTGCGCTTCAAGACAGCGGACGAAGCCGCCAACTTCAAGGATGCTTTTGAGGCCGCTCAGCAGATGTTATCGGAATCGGCCAATTGCAGCCAGGATGCCGAGGGACTTCTGAGGACGCTGACTGTTTCGGATGTTGCCTCATCTGCGACGACATCAACTCCGCAACCCTCCAAAATCACGCTGGGTGGTTTCACGTTCACATCGACACCAACCATGAAGCCAACCGACGACAAAGGTGCCACCAAACAAGCAGCACCTGTGGCCAGTGCAGCCGCAACTACAGCACCAAACCCCTTCAACGCGTTCACGTTCACTCCTTCCCCCAAGGTTGCTACTACAACCACCACCACTCCTGGCCTAAACATTCTGAAGACACCGATCTTCTCAACCCCCACCGGTCCGCAACTGTTCCTTAACAAGTCCACACCGGAAGCAACACCAACTGAAGCAGCCGCCAAGGGCGACATCTTGCTGAAATCAGCTCTGAAGAGTAGTTCTGCAGTGGGAAAGAGCGCAGAGGATGTGAAGAAGAGTGTGCAGATTGTGGAGGATGTGAAAAAGAGTGTGCAGATTGTGGAGGATGTGAAAGTCGCTGAGGCTGCCGCTCCAACGAAGGGCCAACTGCGTCGCCCGCACAAGTCTATCGAGGAACTAGTGTCTTCGGAGTCGACTGTAACTCCTTCTTTCATTGAGAAGTCGAGTGGTGCTGTCGATTTTGCTGCGCTGGCGAAATCGGCTGCTAGCAGTGCTAGTGGAGGTGGCGGTGGCTTTAAGAAGTCTGATACATTCAAAGGATTTGAAGGTGAGATTATTACAATCAATTGTGAAAATACAATGGATAATAGTAAAACTTATTTATTGCTAGAAGAAACCAATACAAGAAAAAAAGAAATAAAATTAGGTAAATAAAGTAAAATTTTACTCTCTTTGAATAATTTACATAACACAGAATATTTTATAATAAGTTATGATTAGCCTATGATCATTTTACATTTTAAAATTTCTTGTGTAAAAGTGAATTTTTAAACTTAACATGGAAAAGTATAGGAATTTGATGACCACTAATTATCACCAATAATTAGTGACCAGCTTCCAGACATTCGCAAATGCCAATTGATAATTTTCAATGCCAAATTCCTATAAAAGGAATTAAAGAATTATTCTTCAATGATTATTGTTTTTGGACAGGTTCTGGGATTCTTGTGTTTGGTAAAATTGTCAATTGACATTATTTATGAATGTCATCAAGCTGGCCACTGACTTTCTTCAATAATTCTGTCCAATTGTTTAATAAGGATATTTTTGGATAGGTACTGGGAGTCTGGTGTTTGGTAAACCTGAAGCCACAGTGGCGGACGAAGACGGTGCTCCGACCGACGACTTTGTGCCGACGGCCGAGTTCAAGCCGGTGATCCCGCTGCCGCAGCTGGTTATGGTGCAGACTGGAGAGGAGGAGGAGAGGGTGCTATACGAGCAACGTGCCAAGCTGCTGCGATTCGACACGACGCTCAGAGAGTGGAAGGAACGCGGAGTCGGCAAAATGAAGATACTGCATAATCCCAACAACGGCACTGTCAGGTCAGATATTCTAATTATCGCTTAAATTATATTTATTGAAATCTTACTAGTGAAATCTACTTTATTGAAATCTTACTATTGAAATCTACTTTGTGAAAATACTTGAGGAATGAAAATTTTGTGAATTGAAGAACTACAAGACTTACCTATTTCGGACTATGTGTTATCTAAATTTGGTAGAGGAATAGTACAAGGTTATCTTATTTTTCATCTCCCTATCATATTGATAAAGTACTTATTTTATAAATGAAGCTGAACAAGGGTTAGCAAAGTTCTCACTTTTGACTTACTAGAGCCCAAAGTCGTTTTCTGTCTGTTTGTATGTTCGACAAGAACTTTAGAGAGAATTGATCAATCAGCTTCTACTTTTGAACATGAATTCTTCAAACCATTTAACAGGTCAAGTTCGTTGGACAACAACATTGAATCACTAATTCGTTCTTTTTCCCGAATTACACACTGAAATTTACAATCTAATACAAACAAAAAACACAGATCATTAAATTTAAAAATACTTTTATTCATTCATTATAAGTACATCATCAAAATGATAGGGAGAGAAAAAATAAGGTAACCTTGTGCTATTCCTCTCCCAAATTTAGATAAGGTTACACATAGTCCGAAATAGGTTGTCTTGTAGTTCTTCACCTCACAAAATTTTCAGTCCTTAATTATTTTTACAAATTAGATTGTCAAATTTAGATGCTTCAAAACCAAACAAAATAAATATTTCACATAATTTTTTTAGAAGGAATTAAATCACATTTATTGATTTTTTGCAGATTTTTGATGCGACGCGAGCAAGTATTCAAGGTGTGCTGCAACCATAGGATAACAGCTGATTTCAAAATGAAGCTTTTATTGAACTCAGATAAAGCTTGGTCGTGGTTCGCTCAGGACTACTCGGAGGGGACAGCCACCGACGAACTGTTTGCACTGAGGTTCAAGACCGTGGAGCTGGCTGGCGACTTCAAGGCCGCAGTAGACGACGCCGTGGAAATGCTGCGTGGAAATACTAGTCTGGGATTGTCGGATGTCTCGTCGGATACGGCCAACCTGTCGTCGTCGTGTGCCGAGGGAAGCAGCGACGAGGGGGCGTGGCCCGGTCCTGTCAAAATCACCGAAATTCGCACCACAACCACGCCCATCACCAAATCCACCAAACCGCAGCAGTCGTTGAGTGAAATGTTCAAACCCAAAGCGGGATCCTGGGAGTGTTCTGGCTGTTTGGTGAGGAACAACGCAGATGTGAAGAAGTGTCCCGCTTGTGGTACAATGAAAGAAGGTGAAGCATCATCTCCCAAACCTCAACAGTCTTTGAGTGAAATGTTCAAACCCAAAGCGGGATCCTGGGAATGTGGTGGGTGTTTGGTAAGGAACAACGCAGATGTCAAACAGTGTCCAGCTTGTAGCACATGGCGAGATGGCGTGGCTCCAGAAAGCTCTGCCACATCAGTCACATCATCATCTACCTCCTCAACACTCACTTTTGCTGAAAATGTGTTCGGTACATCCACTACACCTGGTACAGGGTTCACTTTCGGTATTCCGCCCAGTAGCACACCATCAACAGAAGCACCCAAGTTCCTCACCACAACTACCACCTCAACTACGAATACATCTTTCTCATTTGGAATTCCTCCTGCATCTCAGACCTCCACGGCTTCCCCACCTAAATTCTCATTCGGAAACATGTTCGCCTCCAACACACCTAGTGCACAAAGTGTTGTGTCTAACATGTTTGGAGGGTTGGCTCAGAAGAAGGGAGATGAAAGCAGTGTCCCCATAACACCAGCAAAAACATCAGTGTTTGGAGATGTCTCATCAAGTAAACCACAAGAACCCACCAGTATTTTTGGAGGAGGTAGTGGCCAGACCACAAGCACACCCAAATCGAATGTGAATTTCTCGTTCGCTGCGGCGACTGGGAAGACGTTTGTGTTCCAAGGACAAGGAGACAGCGACAAGAAGTTTGAGTTCAACTTCACAGGTGTGCACACGCCCAAGCAACCCAAGTCGCCCGGCGAGGCTGGCGATACGGATGGCGAGAGTGATGGAGAAGGCCATGATGAGTCCAACGACAGCATCGTGTTCCATCCTGTCATTCCTCTGCCCGACCAGGTGCCAGTCACAACCGGCGAAGAGGACGAAACCGCTCTCTACACGCACCGAGCAAAACTGTTCAGGTTTGTCGACGGCGAATGGAAGGAGCGAGGACTCGGCGATGTGAAGATACTCAAACACAACAAAACCGGCAAGTTGAGACTGTTGATGAGGAGGGAAATGATTCTGAAAGTCTGCCTCAACCATTTCCTCACCGATGAACTGAACTTCCAGCCCAAGGATGACAAGACGTGGCTGTGGTGTGCTATTGACTACTCTGAAGGCGAGGTCGCTCAGGAGAAGTTTGCACTCAGATTCAAAACAGCTGATATTGCTGGTGAGTTCAAGGATGCTCTGGATAGGGCACTAGCTGATCTCAAAGACAATCCTGTCCAGGATGCATCCGCTGTTGATGACTCAAAGCCAACAGAAACCATGAACTCGTTCTCGTTCAGCTTACCCAACACACAACAAACAACTAGTCCACCACAACAAGCGAAATCACCATTCTCATTTTCGTTTAAAGGCGGGAGTGGCAGTGCTACTCAGAAGTCATCATCGATTTTTGGAGGTTCAACAGCAGCAGCAGCAGCAGCCACAGACAGTGATGATGATGTGGAGGTGGTTTTTGAAACAACAGTGACCGCTGAGGAGAGGGAAGCAGCCCTCAAGCTGCAGTTGCCGCCAACTTTCTACGCCTACAAACAGGCGCCGCCGTGTCCCGGATGCATAGGATGTGATCCCGAGGACAGAAAGCAACCTGTTCAGACTCCTTCCAAAGATTCTCCCAAAGCAACCGCTAAAGAATCCTCCAACAAATCCTCACCACTGGCTGCTCCGGTACTCAATTTCGGGTTTGCCAAACCTGCCGATTCACCACAGTCGAACGCTTTTGGTTTCGATTCATCAAAGTTTGGCTTCAGTATGAAAAAAGCTGACCAATCCTCCGAGCCTAGTACAACTCCGGTTTTCGGTGCAGGTACAGGCACACTTTTCGGCGAGACCTCCACTTCAGAACCAGCTGTCGTCTCGAATACCCTCTTTGGAAAAACATCAACGGCTTCTGAACCTAGTGCGACGCCGATTTTCGGGTCAGGTGGTGGACTTTTTGGAAAATCAACAACACCAAATACAGCGACTCCAAGTATTTTTGGGAAACCTTCAGATTCTGAGAAACCTAGTGTGACTCCAATTTTCGGTTCAGGTGCAGTGTTTGGGAAAATAGCTGATGCTACATCTACCACTACTACAGAAGCTAGTGCAACCCCGATTTTCGGCTCAGGAGCTATGTTTAGCAAACCAGCAAGTGTCAAAACGACATCGTCCACTTGGAACATTGGCACCACTGCTACTGCCGGCATGGGAATGTTGTTTGGTGGTGGTGGCACCACTGTTACTACAGCATCTAACAACAACCAGAATGTGACCTCAACAACAACAACTGCACAAAGCAACAACAACAACGGTGGCCCTGGGTTCCTGTTCAAGGATGCAGCTTCGTTCTCGAGTTTGGCGTCAACCACTGGTGGCGGTGGCTTCAAAACTGCGCCCGAGAACTTCAAGTGGGACTCGACGCAGCCGGTGTTTGGCGGCTTGAAGAGCAAGTCGCCCAAGGCCACCAAACCAAAGGAGAAGGCAGATGCTGATGATAATGAGGAGGAGGAGGAAGGAGAAGACGGTGAAGTCCAAAATGAGTTATTTTTTATAGAATTACTATTAATTTAATTGTATGGTATGAGATATTGTGGTATTACTCCATAATTGAAAAATAAGTTGTTTTTTATAGAATTACCGTACTATTAATTTGATTGTATGATATGAGATATTGTGGTATCTCTCCATAATTGAAAAACAAGACGTTGATATTGTCAATACCACTTTAATTTATTCGAAAATTAATTCATCTTACAGAACCAGTTTTCATGGTAACACCTACCACATCTTCAGCTGAACTGAAGATTTACTATTCCCTCCATTTTTATTTGCTTAAAAAAGTAAAGGGTATTAATCAATATATATAAAAAAATTAAGCAATATTAAAATAGCCAATGTTTTATGTGAATAGTGTGAAACATTATACAATTAATATACTTTTGTAAATACAATTGACTTGAAAATACAGCTCATTGAAAATTATTTATTTAATTTTCACAAAACAATTGTTTATTTTTTTGTAAAAGAGATGTATCTACAAAAATACAGCTCATTGAAAATTATTAATTTATTCCATTGTTACAAAAATAATTGTTTATCTTTGTAAAAGAGATGTATCTAAATTTTTAATCATATTCTTGAGTCACGTTCTAAAATAGAGGGTAACTTCCTCTCGAAAAACTTGGAAACAATGGTCATACATATTTTTTGGGTACCTTGATAAACACTCTTCTGATGATAGTGGAACACTTGCAATGAATGGTGAGAACGCACATCGATATCTCAAACAGTTTCGATTATATTCATATTCAAATACATTTATAAATACTGTAATCTATAATATTATAAAGGAAAGGACTGGCTTATACACGTACGGGATAGGAAATTCCCGAATGACGCATTATCAAGTCTGAACTACTCGACTGATTAATTTGAAATTTAGCATATAGATTCTTAATTAACCGAGGATGGTTATAGGCCTATTTTCAATTCTCCAAGATTTCATTACGTCAAGTTTTCAGTTTGTCAAGTTTTACAATAGACCCTTGTGGAGCACGGGTTACCTGCTCAAAAATAAAATAAATAAATACTTGATACTTTAAAAAATATGAACTATTAAAATTCTTTTTCCTTTCCAAGTGTTAGTTTGGAACATAGGAATTTTTTCGGTCAGATTCCCATTTATTTCACTTTTGTATGATTTTATAAGTAGCTTTGAACGTGAATATTTACGGAACGGTTTCATTTCTCTTGAAATTCTGTATCGATATAATGTATCACATAACTCATTCAAAAAATTTGAAGTTGAATAAAATATGTCGGATAGTGGACCAAAATTTGGTGAAACAACTATCAATAAATTTATCTTTAAATTTAATTTAGCATAATCAGATCTGAATAACTGAAAATTTTGCACATTTTCCGAATTTACCGAGGATGTTTATAGGGTTATTTCCATTTTTTATTAATTAATTACAATGTAATTAATAAAAACAAATTTGTTCAGTTTACGATACAAAATTACGTAAAGATGAAAGACCAAAGAAATAGAAGATACCATGTTCTGGATATGAAGGTCCTCAGTCCGAAGCCGCTTAGAGCCTATATTTTTGCTACGAATTTTCAACAAGTTCAATGAAGATTATTCATGTAAGTTTGACTAAATAAAATAACTATCATACTTTTCTTTTTTTTATGTAAATTTGATAGGATAATACTTTCAATTTTCAGCATGGAACTATGATTTAATCTATTTGTGTTTTTCCTAGATCCTCGCGGAGCACGTGTTGCACCTACTCGTTGAACGTAAATAAGTAATTTTTAAAATGCTATCAACTACCTACTGTATTTTGAAAAATTTAACAATTTTTATAAGTCATGTCAAACAATCCTCCAAACCTTTTGGAAGAAACTTGGAAATTTTCCATCTGTGAATCTTTATAAATTTTCCATTCATTCAGTATCTTGATAAAACTAAATGATGAAACTTTGTTTGGATCTTTATTTTCATACTCATTGTATTTTAGTTTATTGTAACATATTTCATTTCAAAAGTGTGATTTCTTTAAATGTTCGTTTGCTCAGGTAAAGACTGGAGAAGAAGAAGAGGAAAAAGTATTCTACGAAAGGGCAAGGCTATACAGGTATGACTCAGACCTGAAGGAATGGAAAGAGAGGGGCGTAGGCGAAATGAAGATCCTCTTCCATCCCACAAGAGAGACCTACAGGCTGTTACTGAGGCGAGAACAAGTTCATAAGGTTAGTACTTTTCTATCGTGAACTTTCAAACTTCAAACTATAAAGCTACATGAAAAACACATACAGAGTGAGTCATATTGTATGGGAACCCTTCAATAAGTTGGAGACTGTTGTAGATAATTTTTAAGGCCTCATATTGTATGAGAACCCTTCAATAAGTAGGGCACAGTTTTAGATATTTGTGTGGTAGATCATTTTTAAGGCCTTTTTGAAACAAGAAAGATGACATTAATAAAAATATTCTATGATATTTGTATTAAAAATGGCGGCTGATTGAAGTTTTATTTTTTAAAGAAATGATCGGCAAAGTAATGAAACTTGAAAAATTGCATGGTTGCCTGTAAAGTCGGTATACGGGCGAAAGTTTTACGTGACAACGACTTTGAGTGGTAAAATAATTTTAATGTGAATATTCATTCGTATAGTAGGAAGAAGGATGATATAATAACTCACAATGAGAGTGAGTGAGAGGCACGCGTCCCTTCCACTCAGGCATGGTTAGCCCGCGCCCACCTAAGAGCGAGAGAGACAACCATTGACTTGACATTTTGAATTAGTGGCGCAGTCGCAGGAGATTGCTTGCGGCGCCTGCGCAGGTTGACTGCTCCGTTTCACTCTCTCTCCAGGTGAATGCCTTCGGCTGCTGCGAGCGTTGCTCGCCACTGCTCCTATTCGTGCTCTTTCCAGACGACCGTGAACCGAAACGAACGCTCTCACTCGCTCTCATTGTGAGCGCATAACGTGGGAACGTAACGCAGTTTCTTAAAATGTCTCCCGGCAAACCAATTTATAAGACGTTATCACGTCAAAAACACTTTTTTGAATGAATAACGAAATAAATTGAAAAAAACTGGTTATTTATTTAGTAATCTGTTTTAATACTATTTACATTTAATTTTAAAAATGCTTGAAATGCCCTCCTCTCGTTTGACAGTGTGCCAGTCTGTCATAAATGTAAATTAAATTTAAATAGTAGTAGGCCTATGTAGAATGTATGTAAAATAAAATGTAAACAGTATTAAACAGATGACTAAATAAATAATTAGTTTTTCATGTATTTCGTTATTTATTCAAAAAAGTGTTGTTTTAAGTTTCATTACTTAACCAATAACTTCTTAATAAACTAAAACTTCAATCACCCGCCATTTTAGATACAAGTATCATAGAACATTTTTATTGATTTCATCTTTCTTGTTTCAAAAATACCTTTAAAATGATCTACCACATGGTAGGTGTTTACATTTAAAATATTTGAGCTACAACCTCTCATTTCTTCAAAATATTAAAACTTCAATCAGCCGCTGTTGAAATATAGTTGTACGTCAAAAGATAGAGAATTCGACCTATAACTTATCCTGAAAGTTACAGTGTTACTATCCTTGCCCTATTACCATAGGTAAGGAAAGTATTGCTTTCCGAAAAAAATTAAGGTAGCCTACCCCAGTTTCTAAATGTCTATAGTTTCAAGGTCCCCAAAAGAGTCCAAAAAAGTGGTTTTTGGGTATTGGTCTGTATGTGAGTGTGTATGAGTTTATGTGTGTCTGTGTACACGATATCTCTTCTCCCAATTAACGGAATAACTTGAAATTTGGAACTTAAGGTCCTTACAATATAAGGATCGGACACGAACAATTTCGATCAAATGCAATTTAAGATGGCGGCTAAAATGGCAAAAATGTTGTCAAAAACAAGATTTTTCGCAATTTTCTCGAAAACGGCTCCAACAATTTTGATCAAATTTATACCTAAAATAGTCATTGATACGCTCTATCAACTGCCACAAGTCCCATATCTGTAAAACTTTTAGGAGCTCCGCCTCATCTATGCAAAGTTTGATTTTAGATTCCCAATTATCAGGCTTCAGATACAATTTAAACAGAAAATTTCATGAAAATCTCTACAATTAATGTTCAGTAACATTTTCACCTAAAATTGAAAATTTATTTTAATTTTATTTATTTTATTTTTTTTTTAATTTTTAGCTCGAAATTCGAGAAAACGTGATTATTCAATTGCAAACTGTTGGCATCTGTTGATTCTATTAAATCATTCACTATGAAGAGATAGCAGACCTCGTGTGTCTACAGCGTTATTGTGCTGTCACCAGCTGGCTCAGATCTTTGAATAGTAGACTTGAGATGCGCGTGAACACTAGCGTCAGGTAATCAATTTCCTTAACGGCAAGGAAAGTTGTGTGAGTGCGCCACACCAGATTTTTATATCGAAGTTTACAACAGTCTCCAACTTATTGAAGGGTTCCTTTACATTATGACTCACTCTGTATAAACTTTTAGATGGATAGGCCTATGTAGATCACTCATCCACTGGACTAAGAGTGAGGAGACCTGTATCCCCACGCTAATATGGTGGAGCGTTTGCATTTCACCACACTCACAATATGCTCACCCCGCAAGACCCCATTCATGCATTGTCGTTTTTACCCTACAGCAACCAATCCTTATTCTATTGAGGCGCACCCATGTTTTTCAAGGCAGAGAGAACCCTTCGGGAGGGCAGATACATTGATCCTATCTCTATTCTCACCTCCCAACAGTTGACATCGCTCTTGCCATACAGTCAAGGCTTGCTGGTTACTCATTCTGCAGCTCAGTCATTGAGGTCTGCGGGATTTCAGTCTCAAAACTGGTTGAGCACCAATAAATTGATGTATGGGGAGGGACTGATTTTCTCTATCTGATCTCATAATTCACTATAGTGAGGTCCACGTTATCATGGCAGTGAAGAAAGATAGGAGAACAACGTTGCCGAGTTTATTTATTTCATTGACAATCACAAATCATAATTACAATATAATATGATTGGGACAAGACAACAGGCATAACCTTAAACTGTCTTTCTTCCAAATTTCGATGAATGAAAGTTTCAAAAAAGAATGAGGTTATGATTTCACTTTTTACTTCAAAAAGTCCAATTTTCACTTCAAAACTAATGACTAAACTAAAAATTTTAATATTTAAAAACTATTCAAAAACTAATTAAAAACAAAAATATTTCACTCAAATCTCTACAAATTAGAAATTTTTAAGTAATTTTGCAAAATGTTGAGCCAGATACAATTTTGACTCTATTTTGCTACTACGATTTTGCTGCTGTTACTTAATTCATCCCATTAAATTTGATCTAATATTAGTTTCCATCTCCTTGATAAAATAATCAATTCCACGTCAAATTAGTTAAATTCATCAATAAAATATCTTTCTTCATGATTTGATTCGAAAAGTTTTGCTTTGAAATCAGATTTTTATTTTCATACAAACCTGAAATGGCGGCTAATTTGAAAAGCTGTGATGCACCAATCTAAACTTCAAAACAACAGAAATAAAGTTGCTTGGTGGGTATTCTATTCCAATTTGTCTTGAAAATAATAGAAAAATGGAAATCCTATTTATAATGGATTTAATTTAAATGGAACTAATTTTATTATAAAGGTGCGTACAGATATACGTGCCGCGAACATGATCAATTCACTTTTAATCAGCTGACTATATCTGTATTTTTACAGAAACGGTAAGATACAGATGTAAAAAGCTTGGCATCAGCTGATTAAAAGTGAATCGCTCATGTTCGTGGCGCGTAAATCTGTACGCACCTTAACCTTTCAATATTATTTATAACGGTACCAGTACCATAACCTAAACGGTAGGCTAACTGAATCATGGACGAAGTCTAGGATGTTCAAAGTTATCTACTTTTGAATTGTTATTTCAGGTCTAATTTGTGTTTCTCATACGGTAATATCTAAAAATTATTTCATTTATTCAAAAATACATTTTCAATAAATTATTCGACTTGTGTACTGAAGTATTTTGGTAGAATGAAGGGAAAATATGACGGCTGAGAATTGTTTGTTTACTTTTGTACAGTCACTGTCAAAATTAAAAATGAAATATTTCTGGCAAACTGACAACATTGCAAAGCTAAAGAGAGATAGTGCTATCTGCTGTGCTATCTGTCACATTATTATATCAAATATTCAAGTTTTACATTGTTATACTATGGAAATCTTCGAGTATATCTTCAATCTAAGAATCTTTTTTGCTAAAAATGTATGTAAAAATCTTCAACACTCGGCCTCTGCGCACAGGTTTTTCTACCTTACAGGGACCCTTCTCATTTATTATATAATTACTAATTATAATACCTACTGTATATCATATCATTAAGTGATGTTTAAACTTTGTAATTATCATTAAGGATAATTAAATTTGAATTTGATGAATTCGAACTACTTGAAAAGTCGAAAAATATTGTAAAAAATGAAAAATTAAGCTGCTATGTTGCATGATAGACAAGGACAGCAACACTATTGCCAATCGTACTCTGCCATTATAACGTGGACCTCACTATAGTAGAGTTTTTAACCTAGTTTTTTTTTCAATCGAATTATTTTATAATGTTTTGTTTTTTGTCAATGAAGATTTAATTTGATTGATAACTCTGTAGGTGGTGTGCAATCACTTGATAAACAGTGACCTGCAATTGAATCTGATGTCAACCAGCAACCAAGCATACGTGTGGACGGCGATGAATCTGGCCGAGGAATACAAAGAGCCACAATTGGAGCAGCTGGCTGTCAAGTTCAAAAACGTCGACTTGGCACATTCCTTCAAGGCCAAATTCGATGAGTGTCTCGCCAAGGTAAGGCTGTCATCACATTCAATTATTTATATATTCATATGGCTTTTATCGGCAAAGAGATCCTTTTGAATATTCTGCCTTGCCGTATTACCCAATGTCATTTCGTATTTACTCTTAAGTAAATTGTTTATATATTGGGTTCTTCAAGTTTTATCACTAAAAATTCACACTAAGGGTCGTTGCACAGTATAGATTGCTAAACTTGATTAAGTTAATCTGAAAGTTTAAACTTGAATCGGTTTTCTCAGTGCATTTACTAATCCAGTTTAAGTTAAACTAGTTTAGCGTTAAGTTGGTAATAGAATGTCATTGTTTATAATATCAGGAAGACTGATTTTTACAGGAAATTTGTTATTTGTTTACAAACAATCAGTAAATTGAGGTTATGTATCTACTATTTTCTTGTTCAAAAAAAACTTATGTTTAGCTGGCACCAAAAAATATATTTTAGAATGTAAGATAAAAAAGTTATATTGTTACTCTTGAATCTACTACGGTCTTTCTCGTTTATTAGAAATATCTCGAAAGCAAAATATCTCAGTTATGTGTTATTAAAAACATGTTTTCTAATCAAATACCACTGTTAAAAATTGTCTTAATCTCTATCAAGTGGTTTATTCAATCAAATACTAATTGGCAGTTGCTTTACTCAAGCAAAACCGTGAAGAAAATTCTCTATCATCCCAGAAATTTCAATTTATTATTCGTTTTTGTCCAATTTTTCTGTTTAAAAATTTCTTCGCAGTCATCTTTTTCAATTGCATTAAAAACTTCTATCAATTCCTCTATTATAATTATTTTTACATTCAAATAATGAATCACTATAACCTAAATAATTATTATCGTCTACAGAAGCAATAAAAACAACTGTCGAAAAAGTTTCGACATCAAATCTTTACAGATGTCAAGTTAATCGAAATTATTTGGTTTAAACCTTCTGCTTTGGAGGTTTAAACTTTCCCAGAGTTTAAACTCAATACAGAGTTTAAACTGATACTGTGCAAACGGAATTTTAGTTTAAACCAAAAAAATCCAGATTTGGTTTAAGCTTTAGCTTAGACTTACACTGTGCAAACGGCCCTTACTGTCACTTCCTGGGTTACGCTATCACATTCTATGCGTATATAGAATAGAATGCCATTCTTATTTGATGACGTGGCGAAGTTTGGACACTAATGTGTTCACTCTACCACTTAACCACGTGATGTATATAAAATACCTGCAGGGTTGGTGAAAATTATGGAAGCAGCGTAATGTGTCTCTTACGAGGATAGTTTGACAGTAGGTTTCCATGGTTATCTTATTCGAATTAAGAAAAAAAAACAATTTTCTGTCGCTTCAAAATTTTGGTGCGTCATCTTGGAACCACCGTCATTTTTTAAATGGGAAGGTTGTCATGTGATACAGAATTTCAAAAGGAAATGTAATTTAAGGGTTGTCAATAACGGTAAAACATACATGGTAAACATGCATGACATGCACACAGACATGTTCATCTTGCACGTTTTGTCATCAGTGAGAGGCTCCTAACATAGAATAAACAACCAGGAATAATAAATAAAACATTTCAAAGTTACAAATTATAATGATAGAATATAATTAAACCTCAAAGCAGCGAAGAAAAAAATTAAATCATTGGAGATACAAAAACCTAACCTCCAAAACATTTTTCTCAAAGCCTTTCGCTGATATCACAGCTGTGATTACACAGTAATGTATTTCGACTTTGTATCAGATATTCTTCACTACAGTGATATCATGCATGTTCTACCTTTAGTGGCCAAACTAAAGGTGCATACAGATATACGCGCCGCGAGCAATTCACTTTTAATCAGCTGACTATATCTGTATTTTTACAGAAACGGTAAGATACAGATATAAAAAGCTTGGCATCAGCTGATTAAAAGTGAATTGCTCATGTTCGCGGCGCGTATATCTACGCACCTTAAGGCCCATGTTATACGGACAGAAAAAACGCGACAGATTTTTCGCCACGTAGACGCCAAGCCTACCGAGCAATGGACGTCACTGTGTGCAAGTTATACGAACGTTTTATCTGTCGCGTCGGACCCTGTAAACCCGGCGTCATCGTCGACAACGCGACCGGACCGGTAAAATTGGCAGAAAAAGCGCGATAGAAATGACGCGAGTACTGTTATACGGGCAGCTTTTACGCGGCAGATCCGTACTTCCCCCCCACCATACTCCTCCGGGCGTACACTTCTCCCTTTTGGCTCCCTCGGAGCCTGCCGCGGCGTGTTTGCTGCTCGTATAACAGCTCCCTGGCGTCGACGACGCGGCGTTATTGCTGCTCGTATAACAGCACTGAATTGTTAGTTCAGCGTCGGCGTTTTATCTGTCGCGTTTTTTCTGTCCGTATAACATGGGCCTAAGATGCTAAGACCAGCCGCAAAGTAGACCCACGCTAATCCACGCCACTCCAACCCACGCTAATCCACGCCACTCCAACCCACGCCGTGCGATGTTTTTTAAACCATTGCTTTAGTAAACGCAAATTGGTAAGGTGAGTGATGGTGGCATCATCTCTGAGTGAAATTGGTAAATTTCAAGCTTTAAATTGCATATGTTATTCTAAATATTGGAGATGTGTAAATCATTAATGACAATTTTAAAATCAGGTTTTATTCATGTTTTAGAGAAAAACAAACAAATACTCGTCACTTGTCCAATTACAACGGTTTAGTGAAGGCTTGAATATTGATGCTTGAAATGTTGATGTCCATTCCAAATTATTCAGTTAGAATAAAATGCATGACTGAATTAAAAAAAAATAATGAGAGGTCAGGTTATGATGACATTTAAATGTAAACAAACACGAATCAGACGAACTGTTTGAACTTTTTCAGTGCTTGAAATTTACCAATTTCACTCATAGACGGAGCCACCATCACCCGCCTCTCCAATTTGCGTTTACTGTAGCAATGATTTACAAAACATCCCACGGCGTGGATTGGAGTGGCTTGGGTCTACTTTTCGGCGGGTCCAAGTATTCAACCAGATTATTTTTAATTTGGGATGCCTGTGTGCTTTGATCTGTTAGTAGTCTGTACACAGCAAGCTATGCATGATTTTTTCCATCCAAATTTTATTTTTTCTTAAGGTTGAGTCGTAGGAAAAATTCCAAACTTTTTCTCGTGACTGAATACTCTATAAAATTATGATTATAATACACTAGAAGGTAACCCGTGCTCCGCAAGGGTCTCATTAAATACTTGATCTATTGAAATTGTGAATTTAAAGTAGGCCTATAACCATCCTCGGTAAATCAAGAATCAATATGCAAAATTTCAAGTTAATCAGTCCAGTGTGATGATGCATCATTCGTGAATTTCCTATTCCGTACATGTATAAGCCAATTCTTTCATTTATTATATTATAGATTATGATTATTCTGTTAATGGGAGAATAAAATGATTTCTCTTTTTAAAGGCGAAATTGATCAAGGCAAAACAGTTCACTGAATAGCCTACTCTATAAAATTATGATTATAATATATTTTGATTATTCTGTTGAATTGTAAAATAAAAATGTTTTCTCTTCTTGAAGGTGAAATTGATCAAGGCGAAACAGTTGACGGCTGCACGGGCCGACGTCATCCTAAACAGATCTGCGAACGGTGAGGAGTTGACCTGCCCCAAGAGCCCCGCCTACGAGAGTGTCGACGAGGATGAGGACTACGATGAGGAAGAGGGTGACTATGACGAGGAGGATGAGGATGAAGACGATGAGGATGATGATGAGGGAGAAGAGGATACTATTGAGGATGTCGACTGAGGAGGTGATGCCAGGATGACGTCTAGCTAGGAATGTAAGTGATTTATTGCACTCTCTAATAATTAGAGAGATAACGGTTTGGCATTTCTCTCAATGTTTATATGTTGCGCATTTACGGCGAAACGCGGTAATAGATTTTCATGAAATTTGACAGGTATGTTCGATTGCACGTCGACGTTTTTCAATTGCGCGTCGACGTATATACAAGGTTTTTGGAAATTTTGCATTTCAAGGATAATATAAAAGGAGAAAGGAGCCTCCTTCATACGCCAATATTAGAGTAAAAATCAGACTATAGAATTATTCATCATAAATCAGCTGACAAGTGATTAAACAGATAAGTGGAGAAGCCAGTCTATTGAACTGTATTTCCATAAGGTCTATAGTTTCAATCAGGTACTTGTGGATGAGAATACTGCGTGAGGTCTACTGTTCACAGAACTACTAGTTTATTGATAAACAGATCGTGTTCATATTTTACAGCTGGCTATATGTCAGCTTATGAATTTCGGGGATGAGATATTTTGATTTTCCACAGAATCACTCGCTCACTTTTTACTATCCACAGACGACAAAAGTCTCAGCTGTTTCAGCCAAGAATGAATTATCCTTTTAATGTCGTTCAGCGAGTTTTCCCAAGGATGACACCTAGTGCAATCGAATTTTTTTATCATAAACCTACTATGTTCCAAATTTCGTAAAAATCGTTAGAGCCGTTTTCGAGATCCGTTGAACATAAATAACCATATAACCAGTTATAAAAATATAAAGAGATATACAGAAATTGCTCGCCTAATATAATAGGATTGCTCTCTCCAATTTATTGCATACTAGCAGTGCTCCACAAGGATCTGTTTGAAGTACACAAATAGATTGAATTTGGTTTATAGTTCCATGCTGATATTGAAAGTATTAACAACTAATCATTTACAATAGAAGAACGATTTCATTGGGATTTTATCTTGCGTAAACTTCGTATCACAGAATGAATAAATTTGTTTTCATTATTGATAATATGATAATAATTGATTAAAAAAATGGAAATTGGCCCATAGCCATCCTCGGTGAATTAAGAATCTAAAGTTAATCAGTTCAGTAGTTCATGCGTGAAACATGTGTTTGTATTTCGTATTCCGTACATTTAATAAGCTACATTGAAAGTATTAACAAACGAAATAATTTACAATAGAAAAACGATTTGATCAGGCTTTTATGTTGCGTAAACATTTTTTTTTAGATTACGTCCTAAAGACTCCAGTCATGGAGTATAAGACAAGTCATGTTATTACATAATTCTTACACTAAGTAGTTCAACCTAGTTTAGGTTTGAAAGGAATTCTTGTACACTATAAAAAGCTCTATCAACTAAATATTTTTTCATTTGTTTTTTGAAAATCTTCAAATCATCATTACTTTTCAAGATTTGAGGTAGCTTGTTATAAAATTTCCTACCAATATAATCTGGTTTTTGTTCAAATAACCTACTATTGTGACCCATTATATGATAATCTGCTCTGTTTCGCGTATTATACTCATGAACATCTGAATTCTGGATCACACCACTCGTTTTCACATGCATTACAACTTCATATACATACAAAGATGGCACAGTTAATAGACCAAACTTTTTAAATAAAGGCCTACAAGAGTCTAACCTATTCACTTTCTCTATACATCTGAGTGCCTTCTTTTGAATCTTAAACACTCTGTCCATATTTTGTTGAGATGAATTACCCCATACTAAAATAGCATACCTAATATGAGATAGTATAAGTCCATGGTAAGCAGTTAACAGTAGTTTTTTATCATTCAGCCTAGCAAGCTGCCGCAGGACAAATACCCCAGAATGAAGTATCACATGATACTTCATTCATACTGGCATACCAGTATCAATACTGGCATACCAGTATCACAGAATGAATGAGCTTGTTTTCATTATTGAAATTATTATTAATAATTGATGAACAGAAATAAAAATATGCCTACAATCATCCTTGGTAAATTAAAGATGGATAGATTTAGTCAAAAATTTCAAGAAAAATATTAATTCATAGGCCCAGTTGAATAGTAGTATATACATAATACATATAGGCCTGGTAGTAAAATACGAAATATTAGTGTATTCATAATACATCAATTGAATGATGTATGTAATAATAATGTGTCAATCCTTATATTATTTATAGCCTGTGCAAACCTTGTTTGCATATTCTTTTTATTGTTTTATATTTTTCTCATGCCACTTCCGTGTTTCGGAATGGACGGATATGGAGTGCACGAACTGATAAAAATGCAATCAAGGATCGTCTTATCATTTGAGGTTATGTTTATATTATTAGTATCAAGAAGTTAGTTGAAGGTTAAAGTTAGCTTAGAGAAACGATTTGGGTTAGGGGTTAGTTTTGAAATGGCAATATGGTATTATTATTCAGAATTTTTTAAATTTCTAATTGAAAATTTGGTTCGTAGTTGAAAAAACAATTACTTGGAGTGCTGATGTATGGGGTTTCTTCCAAGGTCTATAAAATTATACAGGTCAAATACGGTACACGATTCCGTGATGCATTGCAAAATTTGTAATAATGAATAAAAGTAAATTATAGAACCATTTATTATTGAAATTTCATTATTTAGAAATCGAAAATCTGAGTTTACGTATTATGTGAACCAGAATATTGTTTTTAAAATGCATAATGCATGATTTTGTTGAAATTGAATTAGATTGGATTTTCAAATGTACCGCCATAAAAACTGCACAAAATGGCCGCTTCATAAGGAACACGGGTGTCTTGACCTAGTTTCTATAGACCTTTGTTTCTTCGCGATTTGAGTCGCGCTAGTATGAGTATTTTCTAAGATTTGCACGGACTGAAAAAAAACCTTAGAAAGAATTTTTCAATTGAAAGAAGTTTCTTCATTATAAAATGATGTATGATAATAGATTCTTGAATTCTAAATAAAATATACTGTTTGTTCTTTTGGAGTAATTAACATTTGAAATATAATTTGTTTTTTTTTTCAGAATCAAGTAGGACATAGAGCTCAAAAACTTTCACTGCACATGAATTTGGTGGATGTGAAACCTGAAGGCAGGAGAAGACTGTTTTGTTACCTATTTTTTATGAATCGGCTCCGAATTTCTTCGTCTGTGATTAAGATGGACTACTAGTACTACTTAGGAATCGATTAAATGGCGGGTGATTATTTTTTTGTTAAAAACTTCTAATAAAACTAATTTTGAAAAAATAAACTCGAAAACTACGATTGTTTCTTGAGTGCTGGTGAACAGAATATTGACTATATTTCAATAATTATTGTGATGATTGATATAAAAAAGACTTTTGTCTGTCTCCTCGTGGATTATGTTTTGTTGAAAGAAATAAGTAAGACATAGCAACACCGATTATAGACTCACCATTATTCTGGTTGTATATAATATTATATTGAACGAATCGTATGTTTCAACTTTGAATTTATTACTATATTTTGCTATTTCATATTGATTCTCATAAATTATTCAAATCATGTTCCAACGGTT
Source organism: Nilaparvata lugens (assembly GCF_014356525.2). Lineage (NCBI taxonomy): Eukaryota > Metazoa > Arthropoda > Insecta > Hemiptera > Delphacidae > Nilaparvata > Nilaparvata lugens. The sequence goes on from NC_052516.1 coordinate 29,310,121, forward strand.
TTAATTGTATTTTGCCAAATGTTTTGTATTGTAAGTCAATATCATTGAAATGTTGCGAAATTTAGTTAATTTCTTTCAATTATATTCAAACCTGCAAATTCAAAAAGTACATGCAATTCTGAATTGGTTTTGAAGCAGAAGTGAATTTTCCTTGAGTTGTTTATTTTCTCTGGATATATATCCAAAAAATTGATTTCTATGAATTCAAAAATATGATTTACTGTAAACTAAATCATTTTTACTAAAGATGATTTACTCAATGAAATTTCTGCGGATCTAATCATCAGGTTTCATTTAATTGAAAAAGACATTCCAAATATTCTGTGGATAAATTGATGAATTGATATTTAACTCTCATGATTCAAAATTGTTTGTATTGGAATCAATGTAGATTCTTTCCGCTCAGTAACTGAGAATAAATATTTCATGTTAAATTATATTAGTTTTTTTAGTGATGAATTAAAAAATTTAAACTAAAAAAGTTAGACCACAATGTGTCATTAATGCGCATTTTAGAACAGAACCCGTAGAGGATGATTATTTTAAAAATATGAAGTTATCATTTATCGATGTACAATATGCAGCATGTAATTGAAAAATAATATAGATTTCACTTTTCGTTGTAGAATTATTTGTTCGAAATACTGTCGTTTTGTTAATAAGTTACTTGTTTTATTCTTGCACAATTAAGTTGAAATTCAAATAAATGAACAGATTTTTCAAAAATTTCATACTGAAAGTTTTTTACATACCCTATCCTCCAAATGTTTACTTTTGTTAGACTCACTTTAAACTGTCAGCTTTCCTTATAAGTAATATCAATATTCTCCCATTCAACCAATGCCATGTATAAAGCGAATCTCATAGATCAGTTTAATTCCCTTTCTGTTTCTTTTGATAACGTACAGTAATTGACCGAGCGAAGTGAGATTCAAGTCGACGGTTTGGCATTTCTCTTAATGTTTAAATGTTTATATGTTGCGCATTTACGGCGAAACGCGGTTATAGATTTTCATGAAATTTGACAGGTATGTTCCTTTTTTAATTGCGCGTCGACGTATATACAAGGTTTTTGGAAATTTTGCATTTCAAGGATAATATAAAAGGAAAAAAAGAGCCTCCTTCATACGCCAATATTAAAGTAAAAATCAGATTATAGAATTATTCATCATAAATCAGCTGACAAGTGATTACACAGAGGTGTGGAGAAGCCAGTCTATTGCTGTATTTCCATAAGGTCTACAGTTTAAAAAGGAGTCTCCTTCATACGCCAATATTAAAGTAAAAATAATCATACTATAGAACTATTCATCATAAATCAGCTGACAAGTGATTACACAGAGGTGTGGAGAAGCTAGTCTATTGCTGTATTTCCATAAGGTCTACAGTTTAAAAAGGAGTCTCCTTCATACGCCAATATTAGAGTAAAAATCATACTATAGAATTATTCATCATAAATCAGCTGACAAGTGATTACACAGAGGTGTGGAGAAGCCAGTCTATTGCTGTATTTCCATAAGGTCTACAGTTTCAATCAGGTACTTGTGGATGAGAATACTGCGTGAGGTCTTCTGTTCACAGAACTACTAGTCTTATTTTTGATTTTTAATATTAAATTATTTATCAAACTGAAGATGTAGAAGACCCAATCAATGACAAACACAATACTGTGATGTAACACAGCACGAGACCAATTATTAATTATTATGTGAGGCTATTCTTCTTTTCAAGGATTTTTTTTCTGAAAAAAGAATTTTTTTGAAGTTATAGCTTAGCAGGTTTCAAGACTTTAAAATAATGTATCAGTCATACTGTTTTGATGTTCTATAACCTTAATTGTATGAAATCAAAGTAAATATTTTTGTATCTTGAAATAGATTTTAGTATTTTCCTGCAATAGGTATAATAAATGTAATATCTTAACGTCAATAACAGTGCAAATAAATATAAAATAACACCAACATAATGCAAAATTAATTTATTCATCATTTGGACATACAAAAATACATTTGATAAGAGTTACTAGAAGATATAAGAAATATATTGTTCTCAAGTTCTCTGTTACATTCATTCAATTTTTATTATTTTGTTTCACTTTACATGAAGCCTTTTACTTCAAACTTTACAAAAGCCGCTCTACGTCACACCGATACAATTTGAAGAGCACATAAAATTTTATTCACTCATGACGGAATGCTAACAAGAGTCACAAATTCTAGTAAATACAACGTAATTCGTAAATACGATGAGTAAATAGCCTATTCATCATAGAACTAGGCCTATATTTGTGATGATTCAAGTGTGTTTTAGAAGAGTATAATGATATAAAAGCACACTTTAGATGTAAATGCCAGCAAAAACAGGATTTTGACTACGAGCATTGAATAGTCAACGCCAACGACAAGCTATCAGAAAATCATCTACAAAAATCAACGCCAAAGCTATGGTGAGTTTAATCTGAAAATACTTTTTCACATAAAATTGTATTATTACTTTCCTTGCCCTATTACCATTGGTAAGGAAAGTATTGCTTTCCGAAAAAAATTAATTTTTTTCCAAAATTTAACCCCAATTTCTAAATTTCTATACGTTTCAAGGTCCCCTGAGTCCAAAAAAGTGGGTTTTGGGTATGGGTCTGTATGTGTGTGTATGTGCGTCTGTGTACACGATATCTCATCTCCCAATTAACGGAATGACTTGAAATTCAGAACTTAAGGTTTTAAGGATCCGACACGAACAATTTTGATCAAATGCAATTCAAGATGGAGGCTAAAATGGAGGAAATGTCAAAAACTGTGATGTAACACAGCACGAGACCAATTAATTATTATTTGAGGCTATTCTTCTTTTCAAGGATTTTTTTTTTTTGAAAAAAGAATTTTTTTGAAGTTATAGCTTAGCAGGTTTCAAGACTTTAAAATAATGTATCAGTAATACTGTTTTCATGTCCTATAACCTTAATTGTATGAAATTAAAGTAAATGTTTTTTGTATCTTGAAATAGATTTTAGTATTTTCCTGAAATAGGTATCTATATAATAAGAGAGAGTAGGGTTGTGTTTGTTCGCATCAAAACATGTCAACTTGTGGATTGCATACCGGAAAAACGGGAATGATTTAGATCTCCAAATTTTGAACATAGATTCTAAAAATATCAATCTCGTGCACCTGGAAGCCCAAATTTCAATTTTCCTTCTAGATTTTTCAGAATTAATGTTCAAATTCATCTATGCTACCGTAGGCTACATGAAGTTCCATAGCCCAAAGTGTGTCTTTTTATGAGCCGGTTATAAGACTATTATTTTCGAACGTCTATGTGTATGTAGCGCAGCGGTAAAACGCTTATGGAGCGATGGTTTCTCGGTTCGAATCCCCCCGATGCTTCTCATTTTTTTTTGTTCTTAACTTTTTCCCTCGAAACGTATTATTATCAATTATTTTTTGAAGGAATTTGTTTTCATTGCTATTGAACTTGGATTTTATCAAATAATTATTTTTAATGTAAAATTTTGCCACCAGTACAAATGAATATTGGACATAGTCTACATGCTGAAGGCCTATAATTTAATTTCATAAGAAAAACATGAATAGATCACAATAAAATAAGTAATAATTTATATACTTCAGTTATAATGTACTATCAGACACGAATTCCCAGTGAAACGAGTATTTTAGGTATTTTGTTTGGAATTGGGAAAACAAAAGGCTGCCTGATTCAAATTGAGGAGGATCCTAATCGAACTAAAATTTATTGATGTATTGGAAAAATCAATATGATTCTGTGAGGTTTCCAAGTATTATGTATTCTTCAGTTTTCTATACTATAATAAAGGAAAGAACTGGCTTATACACGTAAGGAATAGGGAATTATGTTTGACGCATCATCACGTCTGAAATATACTCAACTGATTTATTTGAAATTTTGCATATAAATTCTTCATAAACCGAGGATGGTTATAGGCCTATTTTCAAATTTCGATTTTTCATTACGTCAAGTTTTCATTTTGCAGTTTTAAAACAGACCCTTGCGAAGCACGGGTTACCCACTAGTAATAAATATAATATCTTAACGTCAATAACAGTGCAAATAAATATTAAATAATTCCAACATAATGCAAAATTAATTTATTCATCATTTGGACATACAAAAATACATTTGATAAGAGTAACTAGAAGATATAAGAAAGATATTGTTCTCAAATTCTCTGTTACATTCATTCAATTTGTATTATCTTGTTTCACTTTACATGAAGCCATTCACTTCAAACTTTACAAAAGCCGCTCTACGTCACATCGATACAATTTGAAGAGCACATTAAATTTTATTCACTCATGACGGAATGCTAACAAGAGTCACAAATTCTAGTAAATACAACGTAATTCGTAAATACGATGAGTAAATAGCCTATTCATCATAGAACTAGGCCTACATTTGTGATGATTCAAGTGTGTTTTAGAAGAGTATAATGATATAAAAGCACACTAGATATAAAAGCCAGCAGTAACAGGATTTTGAATCCGAGCATTGAATAGTCAACGCCAACGAAAAGCTATCAGAAAATCTACAAAAATCAACGCCAAAGCTATGGTGAGTTTAAACTGAAAATACTTTTTCACATAAAATTGTTTTATTTTTTATTGACAATAGAACACATCAATTAGTTATGGGATAGAACAACAGGCCTGATACCGTTTCAATCCATGATCTGAAGTTATCAACTGCCGAAAAGTTATATTCACACTTGAAATACTTCACTGATGATTCCAGTTCATGCAAACTATAAACCACCAATTTTGAATTTGGAAATCAATAAACATTTGCAATACAAAATCCTAAATAGGAAATAGTACAAAAACTTGTAACAAATATCTCGACAGAGAAATGGTAAAAAATGGCCATTTCTACACTGATTTTAGAGGGCAAAGTAAACGTCTAAAAAGAGTAGGCCTACTGGTAACATAAACCAAATGTGAGTTTCTGAACATACTAATACTAATTATTATTGATCTGATCTCGTTTCATTGTTATTGTGGTTCAAAACTCATTCAATGTCATTTATTTATAGAATGATAAAAAACATAATTATAAAATGATTGGGAATGAAAAAACTGACACATTCCATACCCAAATTTTGATTGAAAAGTGTTCCAAAAAAGCTATGTATCGTCAACACTTTCAAACACAAATATTTTTGGTCCCAGAATAATATCAAGTAAATACCGTACTGTTATTCACAGCTCCTGGATGCATTATAAGGGATTGGAACAAAAAGTATGGCTCTAGGTGGGCTGTGGGTAAATTGAAAGGGCAGAACATGATGCAAAGCTTGAAGTATACAAATCATAGGAACATATTTTGAATTCTTTCAAATCCCAGCTTATATGAGACAAGATGCCGTACTACAGCAAAGTTAGTAGACAAACGTTGTCTACTAACGTTGGTACTACAGAACAGTAGTTGACCGAGAGAAGTGAGGTCTAAGATTCAAGTCGACGGTTTGGCATTTCTTTTAATGTTTAAATGTTTAGGGGCTGGTTTCCGAGCTCGGGATCTAGCTAAGTCCTAGACTTTTTAACAGCTGGAGTTAGAAAATTGGCTTTCCAAAACGGGGCGTAGTCGCAGCGTTCATAACAGTAGTCGTAGTTTTTATTTTCTCATTTCTATAATTGGAAACGTTTTTCCTTGACGAAATTAGACATTCCTAAATAATTCAAAATAGCTGAAACTTTACACTATTTTCTCTTTATTTTATTTTGTGTTCAATTTTCTAGTTTTTCGAAATTTAATTCAAACGTGACTATGACAATGACTGCGACTATGCCCCGTTTTGGAAAGCCAATTTTCTGACTCCAGCTGTTTAAAGTCTAGGACTTAGCTAAATCCCGAGCTCGAAAACCGGCCCTTAAACATTTAAATGTTTATATGTTGCGCATTTACGGCGAAACGCGGTAATAATTTTAATGAAATTTGACAGGTATGTTCCTTTTTTAATTGCGCGTCGACGTATATACCAGGTTTTTGGAAATTTTGCATTTCAAAGATAATATGAAAGGAATAAGGAGCCTCCTTCATAAGCCAATATTAGAGTAAAAATCAAACTATAATAGAATTATTCATCATGAATCAGCTGACAAGTGATTACACAGATGTGTGGAGAAGCCAGTCTATTGCTGTATTTCCATAAGGTCTATAGTTTCAATCAGGTACTTGTGGATGAAATACTGCGTGAGGTCTACTATTCACAGAACTACTAGTATGAGACAAGATGCCGTACTACAGCAAAGTTAGTAGACAAACGTTGGTACTACAGAACAGTAGTTTAAAAAAACTTCTGACAGCAGGTGTCTTTAGGTGCGTACATACTTATCAAGGTCTATAAATACTAGCATAGCCACCTCTAATACAAGGCCGCGGCCTACGATATTGCAACGTCGCAGTGTAGGCCTAGAATATAATACATGATTGGTGAAAAAGATTTTAAAAAATATCAGCTGATCATTCACCAATCATGTCTTAGATTCTAAGCCTACACTGCGACGTTGCAATATCGTAGGCCGGGGCCTTGTATTAGAGGTGGCTATGCTAGTATTTATAGACCTTGATACTTATACTGGGTCCGGCAGTCAAACCTGACGGTTTTTAAGTGGGGATAGTGGTGGGTGGGGGTGACTGGGCGGGGGGGATGGGCGCCATCTTGTTCACCTTGAGTGGAAGTTCATTAGTTCAGTAACAATGGAGCGTTGGACCGCTGAACATCGTGCGTTTGTAGTCGAGACGTTTTTTAGAAATAATGATTCTGTGATTCTAACGCAAAGGAGTTTCCGTATACGGTTTAACATTCCCCTCGTGGTGCGATCCCGTCACGAAACACAATTCTTCTGTGGGTTCGGAACTTTCAGAACACTGCGTTGGAACCACAAGAAGGAGAGGAGGATCACCTCGAACGGTAAGAACTCCTGCTAACGTTGAGGCTGTTCGACATGCTTTTGAACGGAGCCCTCGTCGCTCTGCCATTCGTCACGCCAAGCTCTTCGGATCTCACCGGTCTGTGAGACGTATTCTTCATGACTACTTGAGCTTCCACCCTTACAAGATTGCTATTGTTCAAGAGTTACAAGCAGGAGATTTTGGTAGAAGGTTGAATTTTGCTGAAACCATGTTAAGAAAGATTGAGGAAGACCCTGGAATCATGTTTTGACTTCAGACGAAGCTCATTTCCACCTTAATGGATGTGTTAATAAACAAATTCCGTTATTGGGCCCCAAATAACCCACGGGAACTTCATCAGCGGCCTCTTCACTGTGAAAAAGTAACTGTCTGGGCTGCAGTGTGTAGGTCAACAGTTATAGGGCCTTATTTTTTTTAAGAGGGTGGCCATACAGTGACAGTGAACTCAGAGCGTTATGTTGCCATGATCCGTGACTTTCTCATTCCTGAGTTACGTCGCCACCGCATACCTCTCAGGAGGGTATGGTTTCAGCAGGACGGAGCTACTGCCCATACCTCGCGGGCCTCCATGGCTCAACTCAGAGGATTTTTCCCAGGCAAGCTGATCTCGCTCAGGGGTGACATTGAATGGCCAGCACGTTCTCCCGACTTGTCCCCTTGTGACTTTTATCTGTGGGGCTATCTCAAGGGAAGAGTGTATGTTGACAAGCCAAGAAATTTGGATCAACTGAAGGAGAATATTCGGCGAGAACTTCGTGAGATCCCGCGGCAAACGTTGGAGAGAGTCATGACGAACTTTTCCAAGAGACTCGTACAGTGTACAGAAAATGGTGGTCAACATTTAAATGACGTAATTTTTGTGCCGTAAGCTATTTTTCAATTTTTTTTAATACTAAATGTAATTTCCAATTCTCCTCTTTACAATAAAAAAAAAAATATATAAATATATCTCAACAGCTTTTTAATTTATCCAATATCAAAAACCGTCAGGTTTGACTGCCGGACCCAGGTATGTTCCAAGAACACGCGCATTTCACTTTTTAATTTTCTATCAGCTGGTTCTATGCGTATTACATCATCTGTATCCTACTGTTTCTGTACAAATAAATTATAATGAGCTTATCATAAGTTGACGAGAAGTGATATGCGTGTGTTTGTGGCGCTCAAGTCTGAAGGCACCTTTAAAGTGTGAGCGGGTTCTCTATAGAGAGGTCCACGTTATAATAACAGTATTTGATCAACTTTGGTTTTGCTATCCTTGTCTATCATTCGACAAAGCCGGTGGTACTATCCTTTTCTAGGTCCACAACGGTGCCAATTATGTTTTTTTGACAGTGTTGAGATATGATTAATTAATGCAGAGAATCGGCATCGCTATTCTTCTATCTTTATCCACTGACATTATAACGTGAACCTCACTATAGATGAAACCAATCTGTTGACATGCTCTGGAACATAATGTCTAAGATGGTGATTGAAATTGTTGAGCTGAGAGTAAAAAATTACACCAAAGTCTTTGAATTATCAACTTTTTAAATTATTTGGTTTTTTATGTATCTATTTTGGGGGAAATTACAGCTGATTTTTAACATACGTTTACAATGTTGACATAACATTTTTGGTATAGTGAGGTCTACAGTAACTACAGAGTGATTCTTAATTATGGTAAAATAATTTAATACGTGATAGTAGAGGTGAAAATAATGGAAAAAGTTCTTATAAACATATATCCATAAGCGCTTCATTAGCAAGCTATACAGGGTGAAAGATTTCGCCCAGAATTCAGTTCCTCTGATGAAGTACACCGATGCTGAATTGTTTGAGGACTAGTTTTTGAAAAATTTATGCTGGATTCATATGGAAGCTGTTATAGCAGCTTCAATGTAGGGAGTGAAATTTTCATTGCTGCAACAATCGATCGTTTGACCATGACATTTGAAGGGGGTGTTAGTGACATAATTTTTGACTTTATTTGGACTAGTTAGTAGGTGAACATAGCAAAAGTGCGCATCTTTATTCCCTCTGTTGAAGGAGTGTAACCGCTGAGTTAACACTTGTTGCAGCAATGAAAATTTCACCCCCTACATTGAAGCTGCTATAACAATGAGAGGAAGACTTGGAATAGTGAAATAATACATCATTTCAAAGAGAATTCAATGCTCGACTAACCTACGATAAGCATCAGTTTTCTTGATGCATTGTTGGAGAGTTGTAAGCCCTGAAAGAGCAAAACATTGGATAAAAACCTGTTATTTCAACAATTACACACCTTCAAGAGCGAATATCTCGGGAACTGTTGGGAATATCACAAAATTCCACTGAACAAAAAGTGTAGAGAATTTATCAAGCTTCATTTTTGAATAGTTATTTCAGTCGGTTGAACGCATTGTTCTCTAGATATGAGCGTGGAAGCAAAACGCTGAAAAATGCAACTTTCAAACCACCCTCATCCCCTTAGCAAATGAGTTGGGAATGGGGACTTTTGATATGCTTACCTCCTTACTACCCTAAACAGAACTGCGGGGTCAAAAATTGTCTTCCCAACTTTTCCCCCTATACCGTTTTTTGAGCATTCATTGCCTGGACTAGTAGTGAGGCCCCACGTTATAATGGCAGTGGAGAAAGATAGGAGAACAGCGTTGCCTTGCCACTGCCTTCTATAGGATGATGGATAGATATACTGGGTATAGGTAGGTATAAATATAGATAATTGCCTTCATCTATAGCACATTAAAATATTACAAGTGTTATGGGCGAAGTTGAGGCAATAAGAGCTCCCTCTTCCACTTAAACCCAAAAGATAGGTAGCTGAGATCAGTATATCTTATGTAATAATAGCTGTAGCATTCTTGTTTGAAATGATCAATAATATTTTATTCGTCAAGAAAATATACTTCCCAATGATAAATTAATACATTTTCATAATTGATATTGAATATTTTGTTAATTGATTATATTTCTACATTGTAAATTACGATCTGGCAACGTTTTGGAGCTTGAAAAGGATAGTGCTACTGTACCTAATTTGTCGCATTAGACTATTTCTCATCAAATATACTGCCATTATATCGTGGACCTCGCTAGGCTGTGATATAACTCCAATTCAATTTTGATTTACCAATTCAATTTTTTTTTCAATTCAAGAATTAATTTATTTCGCACAACATGATACATTATAACAAAACATTTTAACCAGCTGAAAATACAAAAAATCTAATGATAATCCTCTTCAAAAAAGAACATATTTTAAAATTATTTGTTTTGCTTTTGAAGACAAAATTTCTGAATGATTACAGGATCGTCTACTGATACTGGCTCTCATATTGGTTTTGAACTTTTTGATGACAACAGAAGGTAATTATCCCTATGCAATATCTGCACACGATGATCAATATAGAGATTATACTCATGTGGGTGATCCACCACCAGCACCCATGGGAACCAAAAAGATAGATGCAACAAGAAGATTCCTGTGGTAACGGCTTATCATCAACTACCACAACCATAGAATGTGGATGTATCCACAACTGGCAATAGCATATATCTGCAATAATGTTATCTTTTTTGTTTTGGCAATTATAAAATAAATCCATTATTCTTGTAAATGCTTTTCCATTCCTCCTTATCCAAGCGTTGATTTTTGTGTTAAGTAGAAGTAAACGCACCCAACAAAAGACATACGATGAAAAATCAGACATCTGTGTGCAGACATGAGCAGAGAATGGGTCTCTCTAAAAATGTTGCAACTGACATAATTTCACAACGTGATGCTTCAGTGGAAAAACGCTGGTAGAATGATTCTCCACCTAGCAGTGACAATTAGTTGTTTACAGGTCATTAACGAAAGTTATTAAGCATCAAACGTAGAAGTCTGTGTTTTTCTACTTGGATTTTTTGCATATTTCAACTTTTTTCTCAAAAACTACTCACACTACAGCTTCCAAACTAGTTTTATTCAATTTTTCATATATTTTTCCATATGAATTCAGCATAATTTTTTCAAAAACTATTCCCTAAACAATCTAGCATCGGTGTATTTCATCAGAGGAACTGAACTCCGGGTGAAATCTTTCACTCTGTATAGCTCGCTAATGAAGCGTTTATGGATATATATGTTTATAATAGCTTTTTTTCTTATTTTTACCTCTACTATCACGTATTAAATTATTTTACCATAATTAAGAATTACTCTGTATATCAATAAAATAGTGCATACCATCAACCACAGATGCCACCACTAGGCAGGGAACCATTCCACCAACGTCTTTTCACTGAAGTATCACTTAATGAAATTTTGTCAGTTAAAACGTTTTTAGAGGGACCCATTATGCAGATGAACAGACATCTATGTGAGTTCCACCATTTTAAAACCAGGGCCCTATTGCATGGTAATATGCATAATATGGTGGATTCAAAACTACTTCCGACTTGGAGGGATTTGCGGAGCAGAGAAAAGTAGGGATACAGCGGAGGGGAGGAGGCGATGTTGCCGTGCTAAGGCGGACAGCGTTCTGTAGGCCTAATCTTTAATGAGTGTTCTCATGATATGCATACCTATACTCTATAAAAAATTACTTTTGGCTTGGAAGAATGGAAATTCTTTGACTAGGCGCAGAGAAATGGAGGGAGATCAGCCAATTACAGTGATGGATTGAGTCATAGGTAGAAGCGCAGTTGTCAATTTGTAGATTAGACTCAGTCGACTCAATGCTTCCAGGAAGGAAACTTTGTAAGTTTAACATGAGTGCTTGAATACTTACTAGAAATTAGAGAACGCTGGCTGGCTCAGAACGGAAACATCGCCGCCATTGTTTCCCTACCGCTGTATGCCTTCTCTGCTGCGCATGTCCCTCTCAAGTCAAAAGTAATGAATTTTGTACAGAGTATAGTGTTCTCTCTGAAAGCACTGCATTGACTGAGTCTGATCGTCAACTAGGCAACCGCGCTTCCTATGACTATTCATTATGGTCTGGTTCTTCTCCTCTCTCCATTTTGGTAGAGAGTTAGTGGGGAGAATATTTTTAATATTCGTTCCGAAGAATGGACATTGATATGACCAAAGCTCCGCCAATTTATGTAGATGCATAACAATATAATTATCTATAGTTATTATATTACAAATTGCTTTTTCATATCGTATACAGTTCAATAATTATTTTCTTAGTCTATATTATGTAAATTCATCTATAATTTTGCTGTATTGTAAGCTATTGTATATAAGTGTATAAGCCAGTATATATTGTAATCTACATAAATAAAGTACTCAATCAATCAATCAATTCTTCGCTCTGCATAATCCTCCAAGTCAAATCTCTTTATTGATTCTAGTACTCTTATACTCGTATTTCCTCGTTTTGAGCCCCTCCAGTTCTGGAGTTATAGATCTTTTTCTATTACCCATATAGCACATGAAGCATACTGTGAGTGGGAATTTCTCGAAAAGTGTGATGGCTCAAAACGTCAATTTCTGCTGAGAGCATCTTCTCATAGTCCTCTACACTTATGCAAGTTTTCTCGTTCAGGAGTTTTGTTTCCCTGATCTTCCCTATAATACATATAGTGTACTATCATGAACGGGAAATTCTCGAAAACGGTGGGTGCTCAAAACGAGATAAGAGTTGCTCAAATCAGCTCAAAAACGATGGCGTTGAGAGATTTCAAAAATATTTTGGTGGAGAGCCGACTTAATGTTGGTAAAAGGGGGCACCCCAACAGCCTATGGGCGCAAACCTCCGCGGGCACATAGCCGAGGTAAATATTTTTCAATATCCAATAATTGTAATAAATAACTATGACTGAATGTAGTTTTCAATTGAAATCTCACGTTAATTTCATGTCCACATGTAAATCGTAATTGGTGTTCTTTATGAAATTTACATATAAGTTTCGTACAGCATTTACATATAAGTTTGAATCTAGGCTGATAAACTATTGTTAGAAAAATGGTGTCATTTCCAATAAAGCAATACTTAATATTCCTTACCTATAGTAGGTTGGTAGGCTACGGCGAGGAAAGTGAAAAGTCAACTGGTGAAAGTTTTAATGAGTAGTTCAAATTCCTGCCACAACATGCGCTACAGTCGCTCTCTTGTTACAGCTATTGTCGAGTTTCCCTGCTAGAGAGCAGACGCGCTGTCTCCACTTTTTACCAGAGTTCATAGAGATATCTACTTAGCATATAGGTAATAATATAAGTGTACTAGTACTTTTTTATTTTGGAAAATATCGCCTCCAAATTGTGATAATCAGGCCCGTATGCAGATGCTCGGTTTAAACGGAGGAAAGCCAGCTGTTCGTTTAAACCCCGTATGAAACACATTCTGATAAATGCAACCATATCTACAAGTAAACTTGGTTCAGCATTAAATGTGAATGGAGCATATGACTCTAGCCTGAAAATGTGTACGAGATGGATTAAAATAAACAATATATGGATAAATTTGGAAGAAAATAATGAATTCTCTATAAGATAAGCATTGGTAAATGAGTTAGAATGGCTTGAGCCTCAGAAAACAAGATAATATTGATCTGTCTTCCAACGGAGCCGAATGATTAGCCAAAACCAGCTCTGTTTGGTTAAAACTCAGCAGCTAGTAAGGAGGGTAAACTGTTGGAAATCAAACAAATAAATGAATGAATATACATATCAAAAGTCCTTAGTCCTTCTTCCTGTGCTGTTTAGTTGAAAGGTACCATTTTTCGATTTTTCGCATATATCTAGATAACTATTCGTCTTACGGACCATACCTTTCAAACTGTTGATAAGAGAAGCCCATACTAATTACAAGCTATAATTTTTATTTTCTATTGAATTTTCATATTATCCCTGTTATTTTGTATTATGTTTATAAAATAAATGAATTGATTGTTGAGTTTCACTATTTTACGGAATTCCTTACTAAGCAGTAAGCTGCAGCAGCTGCAGTAATTTTATTGTTGAGTGTGAAATCTCCACTTTTGCAGCAATTTACAAATGAATTGGAGGGAATGCTTGGAACCCATTTTCGACTTAGCAGCTTGGTTGGGACTACTTGTGAGGTGAACATATCAAAAGTTCCCATCCCTAACCCTGGTGTTATAGGGATGAGGGTAGTTTAAAAGTTGATTTTTTCATTTTTTCTTTCACGCTTATATCTAGGGAACGATGCGTTTCGCCAATATGACCAATCATTCAGATAAATATCGTACAAGCTATATTCAGTTGAGTTTTGTGATATCTTCAATAGTTTTGAGATATAATATGCTAATGAAAGTATGAGATTTCAAACACAGATTTTCATCCAACTTTTTGAATTCTCCAAAAATGCATTGAAAAAACAAATATCAATAGTAGTATTGAAAAGTATTGAATTTTTCTAATTTGATGTGCTATTTCATACTCTTTTCTTCAATTGTTAGAGCCGTTTTAGTGTAAAAAATATGTATTTGCGAAGCATCAAAAACGGAAAGGAATTTTGGGAAAACGTCTGTACTTACCTTCCAGCCCAATAATTCCTGTGTATCAAGTTTGAGTGTTCCTAGTTTGGTTGTTTTTGAAAACGTTCGAAAAATTTAAAAATCTGGTGTGGCGTACTCACACAACTTTCCTTGCCGTTATGAAAATAGATCACCTGACGCTAATGTTCCCGCGCATCAAAAGTCTACTATTCAAAGATTTGAGCCAGTTGGTAAAAGGGGGCACCCAACAGCCTATGGGCGCAAACCTCCGCGGGCACATAGCCGAGGTAAATATTTTTCAATATCCAATAATTGTAATAAATAACTATGACTGAATGTAGTTTTCAATTGAAATCTCACGTTAATTTCATGTCCACATGTAAATCGTAATTGGTGTTCTATATGAAATTTACGTAATATTTTCGTACAGCATTTACATATAAGTTTGAATCTAGGCTGATAAACTATTGTTAGAAAAATGGTGTCATTTCCAATAAAGCAATACTTAATATTCCTTACCTATAGTAGGTTGGTAGGCTATGGCGAGGAAAGTGAAAAGTCAACTGGTGAAAGTTTTAATGAGTAGTTCAAATTCCTGCCACAACATGCGCTACAGTCGCTCTCTTGTTACAGCTATTGTCGAGTTTCCCTGCTAGAGAGCAGACGCGCTGTCTCCACTTTTTACCAAAGTTCATAGAGATATCTACTTAGCATATAGGTAATAATATAAGTGTACTAGTACTTTTTTATTTTGGAAAATATCGCCTCCAAATTGTGATAATCAGGCCCGTATGCAGATGCTCGGTTTAAACGGAGGAAAGCCAGCTGTTCGTTTAAACCCCGTATGAAACACATTCTGATAAATGCAACCATATCTACAAGTAAACTTGGTTCAGCATTAAATGTGAATGGAGCATATGACTCTAGCCTGAAAATGTGTACGAGATGGATTAAAATAAACAATATATGGATAAATTTGGAAGAAAATCATGAATTCTCTATAAGATAAAGCATTGGTAAATGAGTTGGAACAGCTTGAACCTCAGAAAACAAGATAATATTGATCGTCTTCCAACGGAGCCGAATGATTAGCCAAAACCAGCTCTGTTTGGTTAAAACTCAGCAGCTAGTAAGGAGGGTAAACTGTTGGAAATCAAACAAATAAATGAATGAATATACATATCAAAAGTCCTTAGTCCTTCTTCCTGTGCTTGGTGGGGGGGGGGTTTAGTTGAAAGGTACCATTTTTCGATTTTTCGCATATATCTAGATAACTATTCGTCTTACGGACCATACCTTTCAAACTGTTGATAAGAGAAGCCCATACTAATTACAAGCTATAATTTTTATTTTCTATTGAATTTTCATATTATCCCTGTTATTTTGTATTATGTTTATAAAATAAATGAATTGATTGTTGAGTTTCACTATTTTACGGAATTCCTTACTAAGCAGTAAGCTGCAGCAGCTGCAGTAATTTTATTGTTGAGTGTGAAATCTCCACTTTTGCAGCAATTTACAAATGAATTTGGAGGGAATGCTTGGAACCCAATTTTCGACTTAGCAGCTTGGTTGGGACTACTTGTGAGGTGAACATATCAAAAGTTCCCATCCCTAACCCTGGTGTTATAGGGATGAGGGTAGTTTAAAAGTTGATTTTTTCATTTTTTTCTTTCACGCTTATATCTAGGGAACGATGCGTTTCGCCAATATGACCAATCATTCAGATAAATATCGTACAAGCTATATTCAGTTGAGTTTTGTGATATCTTCAATAGTTTTTGAGATATAATATGCTAATGAAAGTATGAGATTTCAAACACAGATTTTCATCCAACTTTTTGAATTCTCCAAAAATGCATTGAAAAAATAAATATCAATAGTAGTATTGAAAAGTATTGAATTTTTCTAATTTGATGTGCTATTTCATACTCTTTTCTTCAATTGTTAGAGCCGTTTTAGTGTAAAAAATATGTATTTGCGAAGCATCAAAAACGGAAAGGAATTTTGGAAAACGTCTGTACTTACCTTCCAGCCCAATAATTCCTGTGTATCAAGTTTGAGTGTTCCTAGTTTGGTTGTTTTTGAAAACGTTCGAAAAATTTAAAAATCTGGTGTGGCGTACTCACACAACTTTCCTTGCCGTTATGAAAATAGATCACCTGACGCTAGTGTTCCCGCGCATCAAAAGTCTACTATTCAAAGATTTGAGCCAGCTGGTGACAGGGCAATAACGCTGGAGACACACGAGGTCTGCTATCTCTTCATAGTGAATCATTTAATAGAATCATTTAATAGAATTAACAGTTGTTTGCAATTGGATAATCACATTTTCTCGAATTTTGAGCTTATTTTCAATTTTAGGTGAAAATGTTACTAAACATATATTGTAGAGATTTTCATGCTTAATCTTTTCCACTTAGAATTTTTTGTTTAAATTGTATCTGAAGTCTGATAATTGAGAATCTAAGATAAAACTTTGCATAGATGGGGCGGAGCTCCTGAAATTTTTACAGATATGGGACTTGTGGCAGTTGATAGAGCTTATTGATGACTATTTCAGGTATAAATTTAATCAAAATCGTTGGAGCCGTTTTCGAGAACATTTTAGCCGCCATGTTGAATTGGATTTGTTCGAAATTGTTCGCGTCGGATTCGGATCCTTATAGGGTAAGGACCTCAAGTTTAAAATTTCAAGTGAATCCGTTAAATTGGGAGATGAGATATCGTGTACAAAGACTTACATACACACACACACACACACACACACACATACAGGCCAATACCCAAAAACCACTTTTTTGGACTCAGGCGACCTTGAAACGTATAGAAATTTAGATATTGGGGTACCTTAATTTTTTTCGGAAAGCAATACTTTCCTTACCTATGGTAATAGGGCAAGGAAAGTAAAAATGCAAATAATTGGCTATCTCTTAAACTTAGGGGTAGGAACAGAACGGTCAGGTAATTCAGGACATCACTCCAGATCGACAATGTAGTGCATGAGATTGAATATCGTCTAGAATAGTTAGTTTATGTGCAACAAACGGTGCTCGCTTAGAAATTTGTCGAACTTGTCATGAGTTAACAGATAAAACTGTTTGAAATTGGCTTTTTATTAAGTCAATATACTTGTAAGTACGATTGTTGCTTATTTTTGTATGAAATGTGTTTAATAATTTATGCTCACTCTGTTATTATTGAAAAAAGTTTGTATGAGTTTATACATACATGATTGAATAAAATGCCTCTTAGGCTGGCCATACACGTTGCGGTATACCAGAGAGGTATTACCTGCGCAGGTGACCTGTACAGGTATACCGAAGCGTGTGTGCGAGCTACTTCAGGCAAACCTGCACAGGTAGACCGACCTGCGCAGGTGACCGGAGAAGAATCGAATTTCAATTCTTTCACAAAGTAGAAGATTACTCTTACTTCTTCTCTGTGATTCTTTTCCCCTGTCCCCCTGTCCCCTGCACAGGTGTGCTCACCTGAGCGTGTGTGTGGGCCGGGACGGTATACCTGCACACCTGCACAGGTTTGAGTCAGTTGTGGAGAATACTCTGACTAGAGCTCGCCGTTTCTCCAACTAAACATCCTTCACCCATACGGTCCACCGTTACGTGTGTGAGCTCTTGTCTGTACAGGTATACCGGAGAGGAATACCTGCGCAGGTATACTGGCCTTAGTGTATAGCTGGCCTTACTAGGCTAGTTGATCCACAAAAAACAGAAACACTTTCATTGATTGCCTTTCTTGTGAGAACGACAAGACATCTTCTTTTTAGGGAGCCGGTTCGTTACGAACGTTGGCAATCATTCTGGCTATTATTACTTTGTTGGTTGCGTTCCGGAACAATTAATCTTTTTGAACAATTGAAAAAATGGTCTTTCCAAGCCATGCTATGAGGTCGGCCAACCAGCAAATTCTTCTTCTTCCTGGAGCTTCCCTGCCTTCTTATTCTCCTTGCAAGATGCTTTGCAATATCTCGTACCTGCGCATAATGTGACCCAAGTATTCAAGTTTCCTACATTTAATATGGCTGCCCAGTTTTGGGATTGTATTCATCCGCCTTAGCACCTCATGGTTGGTAATTCTATCTGTCCGTGGTGTCCTCAGGATTTTTTTTAACAGCCATAATTCAAATGCATTAAGCCACTACCTCCGTGAACAAAGCCATAGTGCATTCTGATGACGTCAGCACAGGTAGGACTACTCACCACCTCCTACACCAATAGAAACACTAACTCACATTTTGTTGATTTCAACTGATCTATATCAGCTAGTGTTTTTATTGGTGTAGGAGACCTACCTGTGCTGACGTCATCAGAATGCACTTTGGCTTTGTTTACGGAGGTAGTGATTGAGCCTGGATATTGTGTCCTTTTTCAGGGTCCATGATCCTAAACCATACAGAAGCACTGGCTTTTCAACATTTAGCTTTGTACCTACAGTGAGGTTCACGTTATAATGGCAATGTTTGATTAGCAATTGTATTGCTATCCTTGTTTATCATTCATCAAAGCGGATAGCGCTATCTCTTTCTCGCTTCGCTCTGTTGCCTGATCGTTTTTTAACAATGTAGAAATATAATTAATTAACAAAACTCATTATGAAATCTTTTTGTGTAGCTGAGAAGTTGATATTGTGGTAATTATTCATATTGAATAAAAAATACTAGTTTATGAGATACTATGAGTTTATCATAGATTGACAATGGTGTAACAACCGAAACCGGTTTTTCTAAGTATCAATAAATCTGTGGTTTTTGACAATTTCTTAGTATTTTTATTTAACGTTATGAAATCATTGAAGAATTTAATTTATTGCTTGATAAAATATATTTGATTATTTTAAACGAGGATGAACAGTTAATATTACATCAATAAACCGGTATCAGTTACCCTCCATAGAAGGCATTGACAAGACAGAGGATCGGCAACGTTGTTCTCCTATCTTTCTCCACTGCCATTATAACGTGTACCTCAAGGGTGAGGTTATTATTCTTAAAAACTGAACTCAATGTTAAGAAAGCACTCTTGGCTTTTCCAAATTGACATCTGATCTGCTGAGAATTTTCAGACCACTCATTGATCACAGTTCCCATGTTAGGTGTATCGTTCAATTCTTGTCCGAATGATGTACAGGTTTAACTGTCAGATATTTTCTTTCTATTTGCTGAAGAACATGAACTTTTTTTGTTAGTATTTATATCAAATCTATAGACTTTACTTGTTTACAAATTTACTTGTTGATTTTCAAGTTGACTTTACTTGTTTCTTGACTCTACAATACATACGAGACATAACGACTAAAGGAACAACTAAAGTAAGTTTTGAGATTTGAAAACACACTAAGAACACAGCAAATTGAAAAATTGATAAAAAATTTGCACAAGTCTATTGATTGAATCAATGCCCCTTACAAGACTAATTGACTGACAAATGACTAGAAAGTTTTCATTGATTGTCTTTTTTTGTGAATATTTATAATCAATTCTCCATTTCATGTATTTCTGTGACGTTTGTATTGTGGTTCATTGTATTGTACTCTTTTTTGTTTGTATTATACTCCTTCATTGTGGGAGTGGCTTGTCTAGGCCCATGGTAGACTTTCACCTTGATTGGTCAACCATGCACCAATCATATCGCTTATAATGATTTAGGAATTGGAACCGTTATTTTAACGAATTTGGCGTTGTGACTACTTCAAGTCTTCCAATTCTATAAATGGATTACCTCAACGATTTTATAGACTAGCAGGTGACCCGTGCTCCACAAGGGTTTGATTTAAAACTGAAATCTTGATCAAGTGGAATCTTGGAGAGTTTGAAATAGGCCTAGAACTATATACAAATTGATCAGTCCAGTAGTTCAGACGTGCACCAAGACGTCATTCGTAAAATTTCCTATCCCGTACGAGTATAAGCAATACCTACTATTACTAAGTATAAGCCAGTTATGGCTATTATTATGGTATAAGCCAGTTCAATCCTTTTATTATAGTATAGATAATCATATGTAAAATCTTGATATTGAATGGACGAGTTTTTTCTCATGATTGAACCATCTATCTATACCTTCGCTACTACACAGAAAGTCAAAATAATATTTGCCTTACAAATTCATACTTTTCTCTTGTCTCTGAAGTTTGGTATATAATTTCAATGAACTCATATTTTTATTTATATTGATATCTTCTTCTTTTTCTTCTCCTTTGTCCTCTCCACCAACCCTGCTTCTTCTTCCACTTATTCTCCTCCTCCACGGTATATTCTAACACTTACTATATCCATTCAATCCATTATATTATCCATTATATCCATTATATCCATTATATCCATTATATCCATTATATCCATTATATCCATTATATCCATTATATCCATTATATCCATTATATCCATTATATCCATTATATCCATTATATCCATTATATCCATTATATCCATTATATCCATTTATTATATTCCTAACAGGTAACCCTGCTCTTCAAGGGTCTAATTATCAGTTAGTAGTTTAATTAGTTGAGTAGTTCAGACGTCATTCGTGAATTTCCTATCCCCTACCTGTATAAGCTAATTATTTCCTTTATTATATTATTGACCAAGCGAAATGATGTCTAAGATTCAAGTTGACGGCTTTGCATTTCTCTTTCGCATTTACGGTTAAACGCAGCAATAGATTTTAATGAAATTTGACAGGTATGTTCATTTTTTTTGAATTCCGCGTCGACGTAGATATAAGGATTTTTGAAATTTTGTGTTTTAAGAATAATACAAGAGGAAAAGGAGTCTCCTTCGAACGCCAATATTATCGTAGAAATCAGACTATAGAATTATTTATCATAAATCAGCTGTCGAGTGGATTATTAATTGCAAGCAATTAATATCTCAATGTAACTTGGTAAGAAAATCAGCTGTCGTGTGGACTATTAATTGCAAGCAATAAGGCATGCAATTGATAACTCGAGGTAGCATATTATTTTCTCCCGACTTTTTTCTGCTTTCAACTTGGTAAGCTTTTGATGATAGTAGCATAGTTGTTTACAACAAAATTATTGTCGATACAACAACCTAAACAGCCATTAGTTGTTTACACACCGATATCTCGCCGACACGTCAGGACAGGACTCTGATGGACAATATTAGAGGAGGCTGTAGTTTTTAACTGCGCGAGGTGTACTGTTCAAAGAACTACCAGTATATTTTAAAGCTATATTCTACTTAGGAGCTATACCGATATGAATCACTACCACCATAAACAAAGCCGTAGTGCGTTCGTGTGACGTCAGTACAGGTAGGGTTCCTAGACCAATGAAAACTCTGGCTGATATAGATCAGCTGAAATCAACGAATTTTTATTGGTGTAGGAGCCCTACCTGTGCTGACGTCACCAGGATGCACTACGGCTTTGTTTACGAAGGTAGTGTATGAATACGCTATCACGTATAAATTCAAGCTATACGGATATCACGCATCACGATACGACATAAATTCGCTATCTCGAGAAATCCACAAGTTTCAGCAGCTCAACCGAACATTTGCTCAATTTTCCGACTTTGTTTCCAATTTCCGGCGACTTTCCTCAGTTTTTCCAGCCGATTCGATCGTAGCCGACGCCAGGCGCCAATCATAACTTCATCAAAGTTGTCGATGGGATTTTCCGCGGAGGGAAATCGGGAGGGAAATTTTGGCGGGCCGGGAGGGAGAAACGGATCGGACATGCCTGCACAGCCACTGGCGCTAGTCTGAACTTTGGCTGGGGTGTTGAGGGCTGACAGTGCGCGTCCACACCAAATTTTCTTAGATTCGAGCTCGCTCGGCTGCTCTACCTAGAGTAGTCTAGAGCTGGCTAGAGTGCTCTAGGAGACCCTCGCGAGTCGGTACCTCTCCCACTATCCGAGGTGTGTCCCCAAAAAAACTTCCGTGTTTTTTCGAGTGGATTCGGGAAAATTCGTGTTATCTAGATTGTTAGCTGCTTGAGGATTTCCACTGAAAGGTAAAAACTACCAGAATTATTTTAATAAATAATATATTTCATTTCCACTATTAACATTTATGCTTGGTCAAATCAAATCATTTATTGTTAAAAACACAAAGTGCCACAACAACAACGTCAATACAATTTACAGCAGTAACATAAAAAAATATTCAGATCATGCGAATAAAACATGAAACTAGTATAAAAGAATTCATGTACATCATATAGGCACCTCTTAATCAATACAACTTTCAAATACCTTTCAAAACAGTGGATTTACATTGTTTTCACATTTTCTGGGGAGGAAATTAAAAGGCCTAATTGACATTTACTCCCAGTTCTTTCGAGAGGTCCTCAGAATAATCTGAAAAGAGCGGAATTCAATTTCAAATGTAACCAGATTTCGAGAAAGGTTAAACTCATCAAAATTGATATAATCATGACATTAACTGAATTTTTGGTTGATTTTCACAATGAACTGAGAAAGGCTTTGGTTCAATCTCAGGCTAGGCACACACCAGTTAGTCAAGACAAGACAAGACACGTTTAGTCACAATACTTCATATTGTTGCTTATGAAGACATGTCTTATTGCAATGACTAATCGGTGTGTGTTGCTTCATAAGCAACTATGTGAAGTATTGTGACTAATCGTGACTAGTCTTGTGTGTGCCCACCCTTAAGTAATACATGGTTTTAAAAATGTTTCACGAGATATGAATTAGAGGAGAATGCTGTAGCGAATTATCCCTCTTTTCTATTTATAATGTGGTACCTAGGCCAAGCCTGATGACTTTTTATGACCTATATATTCCTGAGAACTCTTATCCAATGATATCCAAAAATTTAACAGTACATCTATCTTTGCTGATGATAATGCTCAAATAAGCGCTAGTATTGTGCGAGGGTGATGAAGAGAAGCTGAATTAATAATCGGATGAAACAGTTGATCAATTTTTCGCGCTAGATTTGTGCGTAAGCAATAAATATGATGTTGATTAATGATAACTGATAGAAGAACAAAGCTGAGTACTAATCATTTTACAATTTCTAATGAGTGGAAAATCTTATAGTATCATCCTGCCTTTTATTAATTTTCTTTGCTGAGAGTAATGCTCATAGCGCTACATAATTTTATAGTACTCTTTTTTTCTTTAAAGATTCTTTTGAATATAAACATGTCGTGGACATGTTTCGGACAATAATATATTTTTTTTAATATAATACATAGCCGAAAAATGTCATGATAAAATAATTTTAAAAAGGTGCTCAGATTTATATTTTTGACCGAGCGAAGTGAGGTCTAAGATTCAAGTCGACAGTTTGGCATTTCTCTTAATGTTTATATGTTGCGCATTTACGGAGAAACGCGATAATTGATTTTCATGAAATTTGACAGGAATGTTCCTTTTTTAATTGCGCGTCGACTTATATACAAGGTTTTTGGAAATTTTGCATTTCAAGGATAATATAAAAGGAGAAAGGAGCCTCCTTCATAAGCCAATATTAGAGTAAAAATCAGACTATAGAATATTATTCATCATAAGTCAGCTGACAAGTGATTACACAGATGTGTGGAGAAGCCAGTCTTAGCTGTATTTCCATAAGGTCTAAGTTTCAATCAGGTACTTGTGGATGAGAATACTGCGTGAGGTCTACTGTTCACAGAACTAATACTTATGTATGAAGGATACAAGTGATACAAATGGACCTAAAATTTGAGGTGAGTTCTATTGGAAAATGATCTTGACTTTCAGTGGAGCTGGCTACATGCATCCACCCGTCCAATGGGAGTACCTAGATCACGGCGCCTTCATAATATAAAATCATAATTTAGTGATTAGAAAAAGCACTACACCAAAAATAGTTTTTTTGAAAGAAGAGTTGCTCCAGTGATTGAATACGGCTCTGACTGCTGAAACAGTTTTCGATTCCTAATACTAATTGCATACTAATAATACAATCAATAGAATAGACTAGCATTTATTTGTAATCAGGGCCATGCCCTATATACAAAGAGTTGAGTACATAGTATTCCATGATACAATAAATTAATTTACTAGTTGATTAAATCACTTTTTCATAACTAGTAGTTCTGTGAACAGTAGACCTCACGCAGTATTCTCATCCACAAGTACCTGATTGAAACTATAGACCTTATGGAAATACAGCAATAGACTGGCTTCTCCACACATCTGTGTAATCACTTGTCAGCTGATTTATGATGAATAATTCTATAGTCTGATTTTTACTCCAATATTGGCGTATGAAGGAGGCTCCTTTTTCCTTTTATATATTATCCTTGAAATG
Organism: Nilaparvata lugens; assembly: GCF_014356525.2. Lineage (NCBI taxonomy): Eukaryota > Metazoa > Arthropoda > Insecta > Hemiptera > Delphacidae > Nilaparvata > Nilaparvata lugens. The sequence goes on from NC_052516.1 coordinate 29,334,797, forward strand.
CAAAATTTCCTAAAACCTTGTATATACGTCGACGTGCAATTAAAAAAGGTACATACCTGTCAAATTTCATGAAAATCTATTACCGCGTTTCGCCGAAAATGCGCAACATATAAACAAACACTTAAACATTAAGAGAAATGCAAAACCGTCGACTTGAATCTTAGACCTCACTTCGTTCGGTCAATAAGGTCTTTCGAGTATTGTTGTTAGTTTGCTCAGTCTGTTCAATATATTCATTTATATATACTAGTCGTTCTGTGAACAGTAGACCTCGCGCTCAGTAAGTTACATTTACCTGTTGTTATGTTTTCTCAAAAATTAATAAATAATTTATCAATTTGAAATGTCTAGAAAAAATACTAAATAAATATAGAGCTTTCTGTCCTATCGTACCGTGACGTGTCGTCCCGGAAAGTGAGTGTGAGCGCTGTTATCAGGTCTGGCTGCAACTGTCTACAACGTTGATGGAAAGATACATTTTCAAGATGTTCGAAGTTTTTGAACGGGTAGTATTATAAATAGTCAACTGTCCACTAACGTTGATGGAAAAATACATTTTCAAGATATTCGATGTTTTTGAACGGGTAGTATTATAGTCCACTAGACAGCTGATTTATGATGAATAATTCTATAGTCTGATTTTTACGGTAATATTGGCGTATGAAGGAGGCTCCTTTTTCCTTTTATATTATCCTTGAAATGCAAAATTTCCAAAAACCTTGTATATACGTCGACCCGCAATTAAAAAAGGAACATACCTGTCAAATTTCATGAAAATCTATTACCGCGTTTCGCCGTAAATGCGCAACATAAAAACATATAGACATTTAAACATTAAGAGAAATGCCAAACCGTCGACTTGAATCTTAGACCTCACTTCGCTCGGTCAAAAATAATACTCTTATTGGATAAACTAATCACAATAGTCAGGACAAACATGTCTTGATTATTTTCGACTCAGGCGCGATGCAACCGATAAAACGCGTTTTTTTTTGCATACGTACTTCATGCATTTACCTAATTCAGATTTACGATGGATTCCGATAGTAAAGTTGTGATTCGGTTTTTGTTATTAGATAAAAGTTGTGAGAAACAAAAGTACTGGGTTCGGCGATAATTACTCTCAGCCTCTTTTGGTAATCCTGATAAATGTACGGACTTTTTAGAGTCGGGAAGTCACTTTTTGATCGTCTATCGGAGTTAGTTGGTGTTGGCCCACTAATAACAATAAAGAACACCAATCACAGCCTATAGGGAGGTCCACGTTATAATGACAGTGTTTGATTAGCAATGGTATTGCTATCCTCGTCTATCATTCAACAAAGCGGATAGCGCTATTTCGCTCTGTTGCAAGATCTTCTTTTAACAATGTAGAATCAATAAACAGAATATTTCATCTTAATTATGAAAATTCATTATGAAATTATTGGAAAATTCAATTTCTTGCTTAATGAAATATATTTGAGTATTTTAAACTAGAATGAACAGTTAATATAACATCAATAAACCTGTATCAGCTACCGTCTATAGAAGGCATTGACAAGACAGAGGATCGGCAACGTTGTTCTCCTATCTTCCTCCACTGCCACTATAACGTGGACCTCTGTATGGCTTTGAGTGAGAAGGAGGAACTGAGATTACATGAAAATAGACAATTACATAAACTATTCAGCAGAAGAGCGATTCATTGAATCTTATTATTTATTCTTCTCACAAACAAGGATTAGGGTATAGCTTGTTCCGACTCTCATCTAGCTTGTTATTCAAATAAACCTTCAATATTACAACATTTCCTATTATTGCCACCGCTTATAGTAAACTTATTCCTATTATTGTCTCATAGTAAACTTAGTAATAGTAGAAGCTTGTCAAACTTTTCTGGAATTAGTGAATACAATACTATTCTATTTCCATTTATGCTTTCTCCAAAGTTCCCTACGTTTTCTTGTAAGAGAGCAGTTATTGTGAGAGTTTTTCACCACTTGGCTCAGTACATTATTGAATTGGAAATTCGTGGTTGTTCCAACCACATAGCTTCTCCATTCCATAGATCCCCACAGAGTCTTGTTCTCATAAGGGCTCACCCCACTCAGACTGAGCAATTTTTTGAAAATATGTTCAATGCATTGTGGACAATACACACATATTGACATTACAAGGAATCTGACAGAATTATCAGTGTTTCTCAGTTCTAGAAAATGTTTTCCTGATGGTCTTTTCAAATTAATCAATAGAGCACGACAGTGACAATTAATTTAAGGTCATATGCTAACGCTACGTTTAACGATGAACCACGTTTACTTGTAGATATGGCTGCATTTATCATAATGTGTTTTATTTTCTAAGAAATTTAAAGATTTGGTTGAATAATTACACTTTAGATGTAACATAATGTAACTCATTATTAATGTATTGTATTGTTGTAATTCATTCTGTTCTATTTTTTGTATGTAAGATCAGGTTGACTATATATTATAAAACTCTTTAGATTTTTGAGAGCTGAGCCAACAATTAATTAATTGATATCATGCTAATTTTAACTGTTAAGTAAATTATGTGAGTAAATTTAACAGTGTAATGAACTGATAAGTAAATTTAACTGTTAAGTAAGAATAAAGTTTACTGATATATGTATATGTATATTTGAATTTGAGTGTTTTGTATAATAGTACCTTGTCAAACAGCCTCTTTGAGGTTCGCTTGAGGTAGCTTATTTATTCAATAAACGTTTTTTCTATTCTATTCTATTCTATACGGGGTTTAAACGAACAGCTGAAATCTCTTTGTTTAAACCGAGTATCTACATACGGGCCAGTAGGTTAGATTTCACTGTCATAAGCTTCGAGACTCATGAACTAATTTAGTAGTTTTTCAAATTTGGGTTACTTATAGGCCTAATTCCAAAGTTTCACTCATTATCTTATATATTATAGATTTCGGTTCAAAAAAAGTTTGGAAACTTCCTTAGATCTTCCTTCCATATTATACTATCGAATATTCAATAAAAGAAATTGTTGTATGAATTGGGCTATGTTTTATGAAGTACTTGATAGTCTAATGTGGGCCTCATCGGAAACTACTTAGAAAATCATTGTGGAAAGTAAAACATGCGACCCTTCCACAAAGGGTGATGTCTGTACATAGAGAAAAAAAATCCTGATATACCCAGAAATAGACAGTAAATTTTTCTCTTAGAATGGCCAATAAGGGTAGAACGTGCATGATGCACATGGCGTCATATATTGTTTGCGTAATCACAGTAAAAGGCTTCGAGCATACATTTTTGAGGTTGGTTTTTGTATATCCGATGTTTGGTTGTTTATTTCTTCTTCCCTGCTCTATTTGAGGTAATTATTTTCTATCATCATAATGTTTTGTAATCTTCCAGTGGTTCATTCATTGCTATCGGTTGTTTTTCTATGTTAGAAGCCTCTCGCTGATGACAAAACATGCAAGTTTATCATATGTCCCTGCATGTACATGCAAGTTTATCATGCATGTCGGTAGGACATGTAAGCATCCTTAGCCTTCATATCATGGGTGAATGAGTTTGAAAACTATGGTTCAGATGTAGTATACATTTTATTATTTATCAAAATTTGGGAACAGAATAGTTTTGGGCTATGCCTGTTGTTTTATCCCGATCATATTCATATTATTAGTAATTGTATAAATAAAATAAAAAATAAATAAAATCCAAGATGTAGCGATCTAGTGATCGACCTCCATGTAACACAAACTAATTGTCAAGCGTGATAGAGACCATAACGGCTCCATGGCGTTTTAGCACGATGATATTCAAATGTTTCTATATTTGCATTTTCCAGTTTCTATATGATTATAAACTAACTAAAACAACCTTTGATTCATATACGAGCAGAGAGATTGATTGATTGATTGATTGAGTACTTTATTTATGTGGACTACAATATATACTGGCTTATACACTTATATACAATAGCATACAATACAGCAAAATTATAGATGAATTTACATAATATAGACTAAGAAAATAATTATTGAACTGTATATGATATGAAAAAGCAATTTTCCTACAGATACCCTGAAAAGTGACCATTTGTGCACTGATTGCAGGCTGCAAAGAATCACTTTTCCGCACTAGTGCGCAAAGTGAGTACTTTGCGTACTCCAGATTTGCAGCATGACAACGCAAAATAGTTAGTAGGTTATATGGAGCACCAGTGCAGCAAAATCAAAATTAAGTTGGTAACAGTGACTGCTGTGGCTGCTATAGTGAGCAGAGGTGCAACAAGCACAACGCGCTAATTATTAAGTAGATATTATAATGGAGGACAACGACAGCACAGTGCCACCACAGCACACACCACACAGCTGCCCCCCGCCATTCAAACACTACTACATTATTCAGGCAATTTTACCCATAATTACCCACTTTCATATTCAATGGTAACTGTAGGAAAAATTTAATGTGAAATACGTGCGCAAAGTTCGTTTGCTGCACTCAAGAAACCATTCCGCCTCGCCTACGGCTCGGGCGTAAACGTTTCTTTCGATGCAGCAAACTGTCACTTTGCGCACTAGTTGCACAAATAACTATTGTAATATAATAACTATAGATAATAATTATATTGTTATGCATCTACATAAATTGGCGGAGCTTTGGACATATCAATGTCCATTCTTCGGAAAGAATATTAAAAATATCCTCCCCACTAACTCTCTACCAAAACCTATGCCTGTTGTTCTATCCCGATCATATTCATATGATTTGTAATTGTATCAACAAATAAATAAAATCCAAGATGTAGCGAAAACATCTCTCCAAGAGATGGAGAGGGATGGAGAACCAGTTCAGCCAATAATTGATCTTAATAACTATTAAGAGTGTTTTCATAACGGGCAGACGACAGAATCGACTTTAAATAAACATTGGTTCTTATGGGAGTATCCACGCGTCGGCAGAAAATTGAGCAGAAAAAACCGTTCAAAACAGAGACGTTCATTTTCGTTCATTTTGCCGTTCTTTTTGAGGCCTATCAACACAATGCTATTTTGTTTCAATCGATCACTGCTCGTGAACCGTTTTGTAGAAAAATAACTAGTTTCGGGATTCTGCCGTGATAAACAGACAGCTTCGTTTTAGAGTGATGAATAGAGCCATAGGAAGAAGCGCGTTTGCCAAGTCGACAAACAAGCTCAGTCGATGCGGTGTTTTCAGAGAGGAAAGTAAGTATGCTGTATTGTAATTGAAGAATGTTGAAGTGACACATAACCTAGATACATTTGGACAGTTGTATAGATTAGAATTGGAACCGTTTTGGGCGTGAGCCTGTGGTACTTTTCTGTAAGTTGTGTGATTCTAAATAATTTAATGAATAAATAAAATAAAAAAGCGTATTATGAGGTGTGCAGAGTGTATCTTCTCGAGATCCTACCACTTATTAGGTGGAGGATACAAGTGATAGAATAAAGTTTGAACTAACAGTAGGGAGATATTGAACATTACTTAGTTGCAGCTTGTTTTGCTGAGGGTGTTTCCCATTCACAATTTAGACTTGTGTATGGGTAGTGAGAGATAAACACTATTGAACGATATGAAGATGGAATGCTATTATTGTATATATTGATAATAATATTGTGTATTTCATATACATGAAATGGAGGGGTTTAATCATGCCATCCTATACTATTAATCGAGCAATTTCTGTTAATATGTTTAGATGTTCAGATGTTATAATATGTTTAGATGTTTAGATGTTTGTATTCACCTGATCTCGAAAACGGCTCTAACGATTTTCACGAAATTTGGAACATAGTAGGTTTATGATATAAAAATTCGATTGCACTAGGTCTCATCCTTGGGAAAACTCGCTGAACGACATTAAAGGATAATTCATCCTTGGCTGAAACAGCTGATACTTTCGTCGTCTGTGGATAGTAAAAAGTGAGCGAGTGATTCTGTGGAAAATCAAAATATTACATCCCCGAAATTCATAAGCTGACGTATAGCCAGCTGTAAAATATAAACACGATCATTTTAGAGAATTGTGCTCTGTTTATGAATAGATGAAAATAACGAGCGAAGCTCGGTGCCCCGATATTATTCATTATTAAGGTGCGTACAGATATACGCGCCGCGAACATGAGCAATTCACTTTTAATCAGCTGACTGTATCTGTATTTTTATAGAAACGGTATAAGAATATATTATATATATATATATATATAATATAATATATATATATATATATATATATAAAAAGCTTGGCATCAGCTGATTTAAAGTGAATTGCTCATTTTCGCAGCGCGTAAATCTGTACGCACCTTTAGAAAAGGTAAAACCTTTCTATTATAACTTGACCGAAATTTGAGAGATTAGATTAATCTATCTAAGTGACAGTATCTACTGGCTTATCTATCAATTCACAACAAATGTCAAAATACTTAATTCCATGTATTTTCCAACGTATGAAAAAAAATATTAATCGGAGTGCAATTAGAATTATGATAATACAATATAGCAATGCAACGCTTAAATTGAACGGAGAGACTGGTAGAGAGTAAGAGGTAGAAAGTACGAGTGGACGAGAGTGAGAGAGATGAGAGGAAGAGTAAAACAATTTAAGAAATATAGATAAATATAGGGGGACCGAGCTTCGCTCTGGAGTGTAAAATCATAGAAAATTTGTAACGAAAGATTGAATGTATAGTTTATATTTATTTATTCATTTTTTCAGTCGTACAATTATTTTCACAGTTATATGAGGAGGCACAACAGGCTTATGCCCGGAACTGTCCCTTTTTAAATTTATACTACAGTCCAAATCAAAATCTAGGTTTAGCTACTATCACTCATCAAAATAACAATTCATTCACACTTCAAAAAACAAACACAATCATCATCAATTACAAATACATATACTATGAATTCGATTTAGAATGATATACTATGTTTGCTACAATATTTGTTAATATACTATGTACTATTCTACACTAACAGCATCTAGTTACTATTTTGGACTTTCTGAAGTAAACATGTTTTCTGAAAAAAGAGAAATATAAAAAAAAGTTTTTCTTGCTGAATTATTCTTCTCGTGAGATCAGCTGAGGAATAACTCGCTCACTCACTTCCAATTTATTCACACTTCAAAAAACAAACAGATCATCAATAACAAATAGATATACTATGAATTCGATTTAGAATGATATGTTTGCTGCAATATTTGTTAATATACTATGTATCACTAACAGCATGTAGTTACTATTTTTGACTTTCTGAAGTAAACATGATTTCTAAAAAAAAAATATAAATAAACGAAAATAAGTTTCTCTTGCTGAATTTTTCTTCTCGTGAGATCAGGAAAATGATCCCACACACATACACTCGTTCACTCTCTTCCATTACGGTATCGACAGGCGACAAAATTTCCAGCTGTTTTTCCAAGGACGTATTTATCCTTTTAATGTCCTTCAGCTGGTTATCTCAGGGTTGAGACCTAGTACAATCGAATTTTCATATCATAAACCTACTTTGTTCTAAATTTCGTGAGAATCGTTAGAGCCGTTTTCGAGATCCGGTCACATAAAGATATAAAAATATAAACATTTAAATATCTAAACATATAAACAGAAATTGCTCGTTCATAGGATGAACAGAAATTGCTCGTTCATAGGATGAACAGAAATTGCTCGTTTAATAGTATAGGATAAAGATTGTGAAAGAGAAAGAGAGTAAGTAAAATAGAGAGTGTAGAGAGTGAGAGTGAATGACAGTGAGAGGGATGAGAGAAAGAGTAAAACAATTTAAGAAATGAAGATAATAAAGATCGTGAAAGAAAAAGACAGTAAATATGATAGAGTGGTGAAGAGTGAAAGAGATGAAAGAAAGAGTAGAAGAATCAAAGGAAGGAAAATGAAAATAGATCGTGAAAGAGAAAGAGAATGATAAGTATGAGAGAGAAAGTGTGAGTCTGAATTATGGATTCCTATCTGGTGACACCGGTGGTTGTGTGTGTTTGTGGGAGGGGGAAGGAAAGGGGATTTGGGGGCATCAGACAACGCCCAATGATAAAGCGGTTAGAGTGGGGAGGGGTACTATTCTCCCCCGGGAATGTGGCAGCCCGCGAAATTCAAATGCCCCCAAATATGGGTGCCACTTGATTGATTGACGCTGGTTCGACACCTATGGGTCCAGAGTTGAAGATGACTGGACGTGTTTCTGGGCCGCGCGTTATTGTAACAGCTGACCCCGTTCACATTCCCTACGATTCTAACGTACCTAATCGTAGGAATGAGTGTTCACTCGTGAATTGTCTCTCCCACTAAAATATCATAGTACAAAAGTTGACCTATATCATTCATATTTATACTTTCTTTCAATAAAAACCACTTATCATCAATTGAAATTATCATAAAGATGAATGAATCAGAAGAAATAAGGTTAAACTTAACCTGCTCCTCTCCCAAATATCAATAAAATATAATTATAATTATAATGAAGATGAATGAATGTGAGAAGAAATAAGGTTAACCTTGACTTGCTCCTCCCCCAAATATCAATAAAATATAATTATAATTATAATGAAGATGAATGAATGTAAGAAGGAATAAGGTTATCCTTGACCTACTTCTCTCCCAAATATCAATGGCCAAAATAACACTTTTTTGAAAATGATGTATTTTAGTAATGATAGAAACCTCTGGCGAACTAAAGGATAGAGCTCAAATTCTCTCTTCGTGCTTCTGGTTACTAGAATGTAAAATATTTATATATTTTATAAATAGATCAATTAGTAAGCTCTGGTTTTTTTCAAACATATTTATTCATTCATTTATACAATAAGTACATTATCACAATGATAGGGAGAGGAAAAATAAGGTAACCTTGTGCTATTCCTCTCCCAAATTTCATTTTTCCTCTTCCATTCATTTATACAATAAGTACATTATCACAATGATAGGGAAAGGAAAAATAAGGTAACCTTATGCTATTCCTCTCCCAAATTTAGATAACACATAGTCCGAAATAGGTTAAGTCTTACAGTTCTCTAATTCACAGAATTTTCAGTCCATTACACATCAAGCTTATTCTATGAGTGTGATTTTCCCAGTCTTGTTTCCAAAATTTGAATGTAATTACTTTACTTAACTTTACTAAATCGGAGATTAAGCTATAATAAAAATATAAAGCTATTATATTCATAATAAATTTAATATTTTCTTACTCATTTCTCAGTTAACTAGTAGTTCTGTTAACAGTAGACCTCACGCAGTTTTCTCATACACAAGCATCTTGTGTCACCTGTTCACCGGCTTCTCCAGACATCTGTGTAATGCATTCAATGAATTATCTATTTGTCATCTGATCGATTATGAATAATTCTATAGTCTGATTAGTCCTATCTTCAGAGTAGATGATTTCATAGTATGGAGGAAATTCCTTTTCCTCTCATATTATCCTTAAAATGCAAAGTTCCAAAAACCTCGTGTATGTATATATTGACGCGCAATTAAAAGGAAAACTCATGTTCCAGCTGAGTTTTAGTGTTTACAAGTTTGTGTTTCTTCAATAGTTCCAAATTTTCTTAAATAACTCAATATTATTTGTTACAAGTGGTAATTGAGTAGAATATTTCTAATCAATTTATTAATTCAAGCCTTCTAAATTCAAAATTTATAGTTTTCATGTTTATTTTGGATTAGAATTTTGTGAAAATTGTACACGTGAAATTCCTAACCTCATCTTGGACTGTGTCACCTAACAATTTGGGAAGAAAAATAGCACAAGGACTACCTTATTATTTTATCTACCAATGTTATTACATTAGTCTCATTTGTATTGCAAATAAATAAAATAAATATTCCTGCCAAATCTCATAGAATTCCATCAACGCGTTTGGTCGTAAATGCTTTACATACATACAGACAGACGAAAGGAAAATCCGAGTTCAAACATAGACCTCACTGCGTTGGTCAATGGAGAATATGATGTGAGATTGAAATGTTCACACTTAGTAGTTATACACGCTTTGACTTTTTTAAGGAACTCTTAAGGAATTCTTAAGTTCCTTTGACTCTTAAGGAACTCTTCTAATATTCAAGTTCATGGCATAATAAATTATCTTCATAAGACGACCGGAATCCACTCAGAATGTTACACAGCTCAAAGATAATCAACTCGCACTGCCGTGTGCATAACGATTCACTATGACTACAAACTTCGTGCGACAAAAAATTCCCCTTCATCAGAAATAAACTACCACACACTTATAATAAGGGTAACAGGACGGAAAGAATCACTTTGTAGTTGTCACCAGAACTCCCGTAGAGAGATGCAAAGTTTATCCTCTTCAAAATAATAACCTACATATTATTCTAGATTATAACCTTCATTCGGAGATACCTTTTGTTTTGTATAATTCAACTGTTCTAGATGTATCTAGGAATTTCTTATTAGCAATAGACCCACTATAACTATTGTATATCATTAACTCACCAACTCATCTATAACAGAGGGAGGAGAATGTTTTGTATGTTTAAGAACGAGAAAGCTGGAAGATAGATTTTCTGTAAAACTATCTCCTTCTGTATCATTATTCTAGTTGTTTCAAGAAATATCATAGTATAATACAACCACATAATGCGTAGTATAATATTAACTTCGCATTATCTATCTGTATCACTCAACTATTCGAGTTGAATCTCGAACTTTAGTAATAGGAGACAAAATGTATCATCTTCTCAGTTTCTAGTGAACAATAAACAAACGCAATATGTGAGCAGTGTGTATTTGTATGTGAAAATCATCCAAGACAAGACGAGCGTGTGTGTGATTTACTGATTGAAATATACATGGTGTGGTGTGAAACGGGGTCTTAAATCGGTTTAATTCCTGAATAGAACTGGATTTACGGCTCCTATTGCTCACTGAATTAAAAGCATCAGTCAAGACCTCATCCCTTCATCTATTAGGTTGCTCTGCCTTCATTGTTAATTTCTCTCACCCCTTCCTCTTCATCGTACTCCTTCACTCTTTCTATCACTCCCTTCCTCTTTCTTCCACTCTACCTAAAAACATCTCTTCTCTTTCTATGATTGTTGTAATCTTTCCTCCTCCACTGTGTGCCGGGCACTGTCTTTAATTCAGGCCTTTTCCCAAGTTATAATAGTAAATTTAATACGCAATAGACTAGAGCCATTATTGTAAGTGAGTTAGCGAAATAAATATTTTCTCTCTCTATTATGAACGGCCATGACTTCGAGTTTCCCATGATAGATATTAAAAATTGTGGCTCCGAGTCGTCGAGGAATGTAGATTATGGAATTATCTCTAAAACTTAGCCTTCTTGTCGCGACATAAAATGCGATAAGTTGGAAAACAGCAAGCATTGAAATTATAACAAACTACTACCGATTTTGCAGTTACTATTTGGTCCAAAGGCTGTAGAAGCCACGCGACGATTGGTCAAATTGATTCCATTCGCCCAATAGGAGACCTGTTTCTAATACAGTAGTGGGGATTCCCCAGTCGAGAGACCAGATTACGTTCCGGAGGACACTTTGCTAGGAGCACTACGAGAGTAAAGATGTAGTCATTATGTTTCGCCCTTTTTGGGCAAGTTTACAAGTTTATATCATTAGCTAGTTTTATTTTTATTAATGTTTAAATTTTCTAGTAGTGCCATGTCCTGAAAGGTTTAATTGTGTTTCTTCTTCATCATGTACGAATAATTGTTTCTTCCAAATAACCGCTAAGGTACGTAAAATAAGGTTAAAATATAATTTAGGAAAATTAATTAATTGAAACTTCAATCAAAAGATTTTATCAACAAAGCCTGTTATTTTTCAAGTTAATAATATTGATTGAGAATAATCCTTTTGATTTTATTAGTGATGGAAGATACTTATAA